>NC_079214.1:6550549-6690549 GCF_029633865.1 Lampris incognitus | reverse complement strand
CGGGTCGTCCTCTGTGTGGCGTTTGCGTGTTCTCCCCGTGTCTGCGTGGGTTTCCTCCGGGGAATCCGGCTTCCCCCCACAGTCCAAAGACGTGTAGGTCAGGTGGATCAGCCGTACTACATTGTCCCTAGGGGTGTGTGTGTGTGTGTGTGTGTGTGTGTGTGTGTGTGTGTGTGTGTGTGTGTGTGTGTGTGTGTGTGTGTGTGTGTGTGTGTGGCGGCCTGTCCAGCGTGTCTCCCCGCCTGCCGCCCAATGGCTGCTGGGATAGGCTCCAGCATCCCCGCCACCCTGAGAGCAGGATTAGCGGTTCGGATAATGACTAGAATGGATCCAAGCAAGAAAGTGCTGGAACCCTACCGTATCTGTTAGGATTATCATTATCATTATTATTATCATTATCATTATTATTATTATTATCATTATTATTATCATTATCATTATTATCATTATCATTATCATTATTATCATTATCATTGTTATTATCATTATCATTATTATCATTATCATTATTATTATCATTAATATTATCATGATTATTATCATGATTATTATCATTATTATCATTATCATTATCATTATCATGATTATTATTATTATTATTATTATGCCGTAAAAGTATCTGGGCCTCAGAAACCATAACTGCTACAGTTCCCAAACTTGGTAAGATAGGTTGGAAAGCTCACCCACCACTCAGTCAAAAACATTATACCAATTGGCCAGATGGTGGCGCTATAACGACAAACTTTACGTTTTATCAAAATAGTTATTTTTTAAAAAACATTTGCAGTAACTCGTGAACGCGTTCAGGCATCAACCTGAGATTTGAGACACGTGTTCAGGAGTTTTCACAGTTTGTGTATTAAATTGCATCGCTCTTAACCTCTAGGGGGCGCCCCAAATGTGAAAAGTTTATATCTCCTAATCCGCTGCATGGATTGAAAGAAATTCGGTTTGCACGATCTTGGGTCAGTCGATCTATAAAAACTGTTAATGTATTGATTAAATGTATGATGTATTGATTAAAGTGGGCGTGGCTTCTTCTTCTTCTTCTTCTTCTTATTATTATTATTATTATTGTTGTTGTTGTTAATCCGCCCTAACAGTGTCGGTGTATCAGAAAGCGTAACAGATGCAGTTCCCAAACTTGGCAGATACTTGGAAAGCTCACCCAGCACGCAGACAAATAAAATTATACCGATTGGCCAGATAGTGGCGCTATAACAACGCACTTTGTTTTGGGCTACAACTTTTGAACCGTAAGTCTCAGAAACAAGGTTATTTTTTCCCTGGATTCTTTGGGTCCAGATAAATCTAAAGCCACGCCCACCTGAGCCAAGAAAGGTTTCTGCCACTTCCAATTTTGTCCAAATTATGGGCAGTCGTCACCGAATTTGGCGCAGAGCATCTCAGGCCCAAGCCGGGGAAAGTCCCTTTTTAAGGTTTTTGATTTTCCATACTGTTTCTATCATACAAGCTGTAAGGGACCGGGCTAGTAGGCAAGAGGGATCACTGGTAGCTTTTCCAAAAAAGAAGATTTTGTCTACCCAGTAACAATTCCCAGGTGATGACAACAAGCTAAGGAATATGACACATCAGATTAAGTTGAAACGAAAAGCTCCTATAATTAACAAAAAATATATAATTATAACATTAAAGTATTTACAGTCCAGCATGAGAAATTAAAAGCTAAAAAGGATTAAAAATAAACTTGGTTGACAGTTTAAGTAGGGTTCAACATGCCCAAACCAAACAAGCTCTACCCTAAGTAGAATCAGTTCAAACAGGTAGGAGCACAGGACCAGAGGCAGGTGGTGGTCCCAGTCCCTCCGGTGTTAGCTGGCGAAGAAGGCCAGCTGAGTCACCAGGGTCTGGTTAAAGTGCTCAACCAGCCCATCACTCTGGGGGTGCAGCGGCGTAGTCCTTGTCTTGCTCACCCCCAACCGCCTGCACACCCCATCGAAACACCTGGGACTCAAAGTTCTGCCCCTGGCCACTATGGTGCTCAGCAGGAACCCCGAAACGGACGACCATCTCCTCCACCAGCTCCACACCGTCGTACGGCACTACATACACCTCAGGCTACTTTGGGAAATAATCGATGGCGACGAGGATGTAGCGGTTGCCAGAGACAGTGATGCGAAAAGGGCCGAGGATGTACACCCCAACCCGCCCCCACCAAGTACCGCTGCAGGGGGGCATGAGACTGCTGGGTAGGCCCCTTCTGAGCTGTACAGAGGTCGAAGCAGTGCACATGTAGCTCAACATCCTGTCAACACCCTGGCCAGTAGAACTGTCCTCAGAGACGGGGAAGGGTCTTGGAGTTTCCATAGTGCCCCGTACCCACAGCACCATGGACCAGTTGGAGGACATGGGGTGGGAGCACACAAGGCACCAGCAGCTGGAGCAGGTCATTCCCCTGTCCGGGGGCCTGCCATCGATGATACACCACCCCATCGTGGAGCTCAAGAGTGCCCCACTGGGAATGGCAGACCTTCTCGTCAGGCCCCAATGCTGACACCTCCACCCACTCTGGTCGCCAGGCTTCCTTTAGCCAGCCCCGCACTCCTGCCAGCATTGCATTTACTTCCTGCTGTTGCCGCAGCTCCTGCTTCTACAACGGCAGCCACCACTCGTCACTACTGGTCTGGATGGCTGCCACCGCCGGACTCACCCGCTCCTGCTCCCAGCCGACACCGACAATAGCGGCACTCCATCACCATGCAGGGGCACTGGGAGAGGGCATCAGCATTACCATGCTGGCGTTCTGGTCAGTGCTGCATCTTGAGGTCGTATCCGTGCAATGTCTCCAGTCACTGGGCCACCAGGCCCTCAGAGCTGCGAAAGTTCAGGAGCCAGGAGAGGGAGGCCTGGTTGCTACGTAGTAGGAACCGACTCCCACGCAAGTAGGGTCGGAAAAGCCGCAACACCAGGACCACTGTGAGTAGCTCCCACCGGGGGACACAATAGTTCCTTTCCGCCCAGCTCAGTGCCCGGCTGTTAGTCTAAGTCCCGGTCCTACAGTCAGTCTGGTAAAAAGTCTTCTACTTAGTCCGAGTTAAATCCCCAAACAAACAACACATCGCCAACATGTAACAAGTAAAAATGCAACTGAAATTGTAACAGTCACACCCCAATAATCCTTTGCGCGGTGCAAAGCGCAATAACTGCAGTTTACAGTAACTTAGGAGAATGATCCTGGCACTCCCCCGGTTCTTCAGTTATAAACACTGGGGAGAAAACCATGTACATCAGACTTAGAAAAGGAATCACCAGAATGTTTTTCCTCATTTGCCTCCCGGGGCTTCTGTAGGTCAGACTGGTCTATGATTAAAACCAGCACTTACCGCCCCCTGCTGGTCGAAAACGGTTTGTGAGGGGGGGGGGAATCCTAATTTATACTCAAATTAACAAATTGTCATGAACTGCAGAGTTACACAGTGAGTGATAAATAAAGAGATAATGAGGAGGAATATTATTCCGGTTGTCATTAATGTGCTTTCATAGCTGCGTCTTTACGCGTCCTAATAATCCACCCTTATAAACAATACAGTGACTGCAGGTACCCCCACCCTTATAAACAACACAGTGGCTGCAGGTACCCCCACCCTTATAAACAACACAGTGACTGCAGGTGTCCCCACCCTTATAAACAACACAGTGACTGCAGGTACCCCACCCTTATAAACAACACAGTGGCTGCAGGTGTCCCCACCCTTATAAACAATACAGTGGCTGCAGGTGTCCCCACCCTTATAAACAACACAGTGACTGCAGGTACCCCACCCTTATAAACAATACAGTGACTGCAGGTGTCCCCACCCTTTTAAACAATACAGTGACTGCAGGTATCCCCACCCTCATAAACAATACAGTGGCATAACGACCGAAACCAGCGGTCGGTTTCATGTGCAAGTTGCCGTGACCATTAACTGGACTTACAGTGGCCATGTGTACTGTTCAGAGGATTGGGGAATGGTTATTTTCCTGGTGAGAAACAATGAATCACTTTCACATGAGGTGCATGGTAAATGATGTAAATCAGCCTACACAGGGCACATTATCAAGCTAGCGCACATTAACACATTATCAGTACAAAGGGAGACAGTAAAACTACATTATCAGTACAAACGGAGACAGCAAAACTACATTATCAGTACAAACGGAGACAGTAAAACTACATTATCAGTACAAACGGAGACAGTAAAACTACATCATCAGTACAACCGGAGACAGTAAAACTACATTATCAGTACAAAGGGAGACAGTAAAACTACATCATCAGTACAAACGGAGAAAGTAAAACTACATTATCAGTACAAAGGGAGACAGTAAAACTACATTATCAGTACAACGGGGACAGTAAAACTACATTATCAGTAGAAACGGAGACAGTAAAAGTACATTATCACAGAGACAGTAAAACTACATTATCGGTACAAACGGAGACAGTAAAACTACATCATCAGTACAAACGGAGACAGTAAAACTACATTATCAGTACAAACGGAGACAGTAAAACTACATTATCAGTACAAACGGAGACAGTAAAACTACATTATCAGTACAAAGGGAGACAGTAAAACTACATTATCAGTACAAACGGAGACAGTAAAACTACATCATCAGTACAAACGGGGACAGTAAAACTACATTATCAGTAGAAACGGAGACAGTAAAACTACATTATCAGTACAAACGGAGACAGTAAAACTACATTATCAGTACAAAGGGAGACAGTAAAACTACATTATCAGTACAAACGCAGACAGTAAAACTACATCATCAGTACAAAGGGAGACAGTAAAACTACATTATCAGTACAAACGGAGACAGTAAAACTACATTATCAGTACAAAGGGAGACAGTAAAACTACATTATCAGTACAAACGGAGAAAGTAAAACTACATTATCAGTACAAAGGGAGACAGTAAAACTACATTATCAGTACAAAGGGAGACAGTAAAACTACATTATCAGTACAAAGGGAGACAGTAAAACTACATTATCAGTACAAACGGAGACAGTAAAACTACATTATCAGTAGAAACGGAGACAGTAAAACTACATTATCAGTACAAACGGAGACAGTAAAACGTGCCATGTTTAGTTTTTGTGCGCCGGCGTTTTATTCCGATTCCTTGACACGCGCGCCCGTGCGGCTTGGGTTGCTATGCGACCGCTTCCGGAAGTGGTGAGTTACAAACATGGCTGAAACAGGTTCCGACAGAGAGCCCGTCCGCCGCGGCTCAGAGGTACGTAATAACGTTGGTTTTTTGTGTGTGTGTGTTTTTTTTTGTGGATAAAGTCGTTTATGAATAATCGCACCAGAGAAGCCGTCTCAGAACGGGGTAAACGGCTCACGCCGAGTGTCGCTGTACCGCATTAAAGTGAGCTGTTGGCGATGTCATGACGTCACCATCAGTCATCATGAGTTCGGTGTCCAGATGTGGACCAAAGGCAGAGACCGGGAATAACAATGTAAACTACTAATAAGACCCACTGGCCGATCGACTAGGGGGTCTGACGTGGGTCTTATTAGTAGTTTACAATAATAACCACGATTTAATGATTTTGGCAAAATATTCCATTCACAGGCCATTTTTAAAGCTATTCCTATATTTGCTACACGTCCGAACGAGATACTGCGTCAAAAACAAGTAAAATGTGACAGTTTCATACCTGCATGCAGTGGCGGATCTAGAGATTTTTTGCTGGGGTGGCAAAGGGGTGCCATGAGGCATGTGTATCTGTATTTGCTGTGCCTGTGAGGTCATGCACTCACCATGACGCCACCACGTCCCCCCCCACCCCTGATATGTGAAAATGACCTCACACAACGGTAACGTTACAAAGTGTTTGTTTTTGTGGTTTTCACCGTCGTTTAGCCGAGACAGCCGCTGTCCTCCGGGGGCAGGGACTCTGTGGCTGGCAGGGCCAAATCCGCAGAGAGGAGGCTGAAGGGAAAGCCTTCCTCTGGTCCGTCACACAAGACCACTGCAGACCTGTTTGCAAAGGAGGAGCAGTACAAGTAAGACGACCCGTCGAAAAATCTGCTCGCTTTGTTCCGAATGGACCGAGATCACATCACATCATATCACAGACTAGCTTAAAACGTGCTGAAAAGCTGCTAAAATCCCATTTTAGGCCACAGATATGACATTGCATGCGAGAGCAACATTTATTTGTGCATGCAGTAAGTAGATAGGCCCCCATTTCTCAGAGAGAAAAGCACAGTTGTGAAAATGTTTGAAATGTCCAAAGGGAGTGGTGGATTAGTGAACAAAAGGATTTCTATCATCAGCTGAAGTCTTCAACAA
Organism: Lampris incognitus; assembly: GCF_029633865.1. Lineage (NCBI taxonomy): Eukaryota > Metazoa > Chordata > Actinopteri > Lampriformes > Lampridae > Lampris > Lampris incognitus. The sequence goes on along the minus strand of NC_079214.1, from coordinate 6,684,231 downwards.
GAGGATGCAAGCTGGCGTCCGGGTGGCGTGGCGGTCTATCCGTTGCCTACCAACACAGGGATCCCGGTTCGAATCCCCGTGTTACCTCCTCTGGTCGGTCCGGGCACCTGTTTGGGGGTAGGGTGAACTGGGGGAATAGCGTGATCCTCCCACATGCTACGACCCCCTGGTGAAACTCCTCACTGTCAGGTGAAAAGAAGCGGCTGGTGACTCCACATGTATTGGAGGAGGCATGTGGTAGTCTGCAGCCCTCCCCGGATCGGCAGAGGGGGTGGAGCAGCGACCGGGACGGCTCAGAAGAGTGGGGTAACTGGCCAGATCATTAGATCAGCTTGATGTTTCCATACTGTCACTGACCGTCTCACCTTCTGTTCCACACATGACCTTCAGACTGATAAATGCAGAGCTGGAAGCCAAAACAGCAGCCTTGGTAAGACAGGCAGAACAAGTTATGGTAAGTCTTTTACACAGTCCTCTGTTTTTTTCTTTTCCAGATAATGAATTTGCCTTTTTCTGACTCCGAGCTTTTCAGAATATGGTCACTAGTCGGCTCCCGTGATCTTTTAAGCATTTCTAAAGCTGAGGGGAATGACGAGAGCCTGAAACAACACTCGTCCGAAAATCCATATTGATCGGCTGCAATGTTGTTTGTTTGACCGCAGAGAGAGCAGAATGAAGTCTTGTCCAAACCGATTCCCACTACTCTTCATACTGACCTTGAAGATGAGGAGGATGATTCCAGGTATGAAACACTCAAATACGATGGGCTCAGCCTGCTGCAGCATATTTATTAAAGTTATTAAGAAACACAAAGTGGTGGAAGAGACTGAAAGTCATCAGTGTGTCTCCATTTTGTGGTGTGGGAACATGGCGGTGCAAATTGAGGTTTGTGGCGGCCTCACCCAGTACCGTCCATGCAGTGTCTTTGTCCACTTCTGCGTCTAAGTGTGTCTTTGTTTGATGGCTGGGAGAGCTGGTGCTGGATCGGCTCGGAGAGCTTGGTCTGCTGCATCCTGTGGGCCCAGGGACCACGGCCCTGCCTGGAGCTGTGCCCGAGGAGGAAACACCGAGGGCGGTCTGACAGGACATGGAAGCGGGGCAGGCTAAGCTAACTGCTAGCCCATGCAGACCGACAGTTCCAATAACACCGAGGGTGGTCTGGCGGCGGCCTCGCCTAGCTTTGACTGTGTGTTTAGTGTCGTCGTGTGGAGTGCGGGGAGGTGTGTCGAAGGTGTCTGGCTGGGAGAGCTGGTGTTGGATCGGCTGAGGGAGCCTGGTCTGCTGCATCCTGTGGGCCCAAGGACCACGGGCCTGACCGGAGCTGCACCCGAAGAGGAAACACTGAGGGCAGTCTGACAGGACGCAAGCAGGGCAGGCTAAGCTAACTGCTAGCCCATGCAGACCGGCAGTTCCGACAGTCATCCTGGATGGCATTGGTTCTCCTGGACAATGATTTTTTTTGTTTAGTTTAGATATACGTGTTAGTTTGGATATGTGTGTTCTTGGATGTGTCTATGCCTTTGTGTTGCACAGGTGTGGGCTGGGGCAAACGAAATGAAATGACAAAGTGTTTCGGGTTCTTTCGTTTCAGGACCGTGAAGCCCAGGGAGTGTCCCGTGCAGAGGCGCGGGGTAAAGGTGTTGGTTCACAACATTCTGACAGAAACGACACATCTCATTTTAGCAAATGCAGGAGCTATGAAAATCTAAAAAACCTAAACTGCACCAATTGTCGACAAATTATAGTCTCTCTTCTCACTATCAATTGCTCAGGTAATGTCCAAAGAGTTGGTCTCCAGGCCGATAACGCAAAACACACATCATGCAACCCAAAGAAAAGAGCGGCGCGTGCCTAAAACAGGGTGAGTTTGATTGTTTTCTGGATCTCATGCACACAAAAAAAAAAAATCAGTGGCATATATATTGATGATTGATGATTTCATCTTAGATTATGACAGAAGTGATGTTTCGTCACACCGGGGACACATCTCATAAGGATTTATTTGGGCTATGCTAACTTTTTAGCAAGATTTAAGGACGGAGTTGTGTTGACGTCAAGGCAGTAATGTGCAGTCAAACAGGTCTGAGTGGAAAGTTCGCTCATAATTTGCACCAATCTGTGCAAAATCTCCGCCTACATTTTGCAAATTTATCCAGGAAATGTGTGCTGTTGCTTCCAAAGGCTACTTTGTGGGGGGTGTGGCGGGGTGTGGGCCCTGTGATGGCCTGGCGGCCTGTCCAGGGTGTCTCCCCGCCTGCCGCCCAGTGACTGCTGGGATAGGCTCCAGCATCCCCGCCACCCTGACAGCAGGATAAGTGGGTTGGATGATGGATGGATGGATGTATTGATTAGACAGATTACTAATGTATTGATGAAGGCGGGGTTTTTAAATCATCAAATGATTTCCCATCGAGCCCGAATAGATTGCTTCATTTAAGGGCGCCGGTTTCACCGCATGATGACGACATGGCGTTCATGGAGGACTTGGTGGATTCCGTCCTGATAAAAACCGTCCGTGCTTCGAAGGAGCTGGACGACACCGACGGACCTGAAAACATCGAGGATTCTTCTGACACCGGAGACAGAACATGCACAGGTCCACCAAGTAACATTGTTAACGTTCAATTCTTACTCACCTCACATTCATAATTTTTGCAGCTATCAAAGGCATCAAATATGTATTATTGAAATTAAGTTTGGCATGAATATGAATAAATAGGTCAACTAAACATTTAATTTAAGTGGGAAAAAGTTTCCTTGCCTGTTTAAAAAAAAGCAGTTAGCTTTGCACTGTGTGGAAATTCTCATCTCCCATTATAATGGAGTATTTACAAGTCGAGACGACTCTTATTCTGTTCTGTGTGATGCTTCAGAGGTCCAGATTCAGGTTCTGAGGGCCAAAGTCAGGATCCTGCAAGAGGAACTGGACCAGCGAACATACGAGTGTAATCAGAAGGTACCTGACAGAGACCACATGAACAACCACAACCACTGCATGTTGTTTTAAATGATCTCTTGTAAAAATGTGTTTTCTTTCAAATCAACTGAAAATAACATTTAAAAAAAAAACCAGGATCACATTAACTAATCTATCAGGTTCACCTCAGGGCTTATGTGTTTCATCTGCTTGTAATGTCACAGGTTTGAGTCTGGATATGTTCATTGTTGTAGACACACATTGCATGTCTTATCATTTAACAAATATATATATATATATATATATACACACTACCGTTCAAAAGTTTGGGATCACCCAAACAATTTCGTGTTTTCCATGAAAAGTCACACTTATTCACCACCATATGTTGTGAAATGAATAGAAAATAGAGTCAAGACATTGACAAGGTTAGAAATACTGATTTGTATTTGAAATAAGATTTTTTTTACATCAAACTTTGCTTTCGTCAAAGAATCCTCCATTTGCAGCAATTACAGCATTGCAGACCTTTGGCATTCTAGCTGTTAATTTGTTGAGGTAATCTGGAGAAATTGCACCCCACGCTTCCAGAAGCAGCTCCCACAAGTTGGATTGGTTGGATGGGCACTTCTTTGAGCAGATTGAGTTTCTGGAGCATCACATTTGTGGGGTCAATTAAATGCTCAAAATGGCCAGAAAAAGAGAACTTTCATCTGAAACTCGACAGTCTATTCTTGTTCTTAGAAATGAAGGCTATTCCATGCGAGAAATTGCTAAGAAATTGAAGATTTCCTACACCGGTGTGTACTACTCCCTTCAGAGGACAGCACAAACAGGCTCTAACAGGTACTATTTAATGAAGATGCCAGTTGGGGACCTGCGAGGCGTCTGTTTCTCAAACTAGAGACTCTAATGTACTTATCTTCTTGCTCAGTTGTGCAACGCGGCCTCCCACTTCTTTTTCTACTCTGGTTAGAGCCTGTTTGTGCTGTCCTCTGAAGGGAGTAGTACACACCGGTGTAGGAAATCTTCAATTTCTTAGCAATTTCTCGCATGGAATAGCCTTCATTTCTAAGAACAAGAATAGACTGTCGAGTTTCAGATGAAAGTTCTCTTTTTCTGGCCATTTTGAGCATTTAATTGACCCCACAAATGTGTTGCTCCAGAAACTCAATCTGCTCAAAGAAGTGCCCATCCAACCAATCCAACTTGTGGGAGCTGCTTCTGGAAGCGTGGGGTGCAATTTCTCCAGATTACCTCAACAAATTAACAGCTAGAATGCCAAAGGTCTGCAATGCTGTAATTGCTGCAAATGGAGGATTCTTTGACGAAAGCAAAGTTTGATGTAAAAAAAATCTTATTTCAAATACAAATCATTATTTCTAACCTTGTCAATGTCTTGACTCTATTTTCTATTCATTTCACAACATATGGTGGTGAATAAGTGTGACTTTTCATGGAAAACACAAAATTGTTTGGGTGATCCCAAACTTTTGAACGGTAGTGTATATTGCTGCACAGTGGCGCAGTGGTTAGTGCTGTCGCATCACAGCAAGAAGGTCCTGGGTTCGAACCCTGGGGTTGCCCAACCTTGGGGGTCATCCCAGGTCGTCCTCTGTGTGGAGTTTTCATGTTCTCCCTGTGTCTGCATGGGTTTCCTTCGGGTGCTCCGGTTTCATCCACCATCAGAAAGACATGCATGTTAGGGTTAATACTGTCTGTGTCCCTGACCGAGGCGTGGCAAGACCAACTGCAGTTGGTCCCTGGGTGCTGCCCACTGCTCCTAGCTACACAGCTAGGATGGGTTAAATGCAGAGGGAGAATTTCCCCATGGGGATTAATAAAATCCCCCCCCCAAAAAAAAATATATAGTATATAATTTTTTATGTTTCATGGCATGACACAGGCTTGTACTGTCTCAAAGAATTTACTTGAATCACTGGATTATTTTGCTCCTTATTTGTTGAGCACTTTTCCTACCATTGAGTGTTTCTTTTAACAGTTTTATATATGCATCTATCTATATATATATTACGTTACAGTCATTTAGCCGACGCTTTTATCCAAAGCGACTTACAATAAGTGCATCATTTAGCGTAGGAGATCAGGAGAACTACTAGTCATCAGAGGTCATAAGTGCATCTAAACAAGCATCTAAGAACAAAACCAGTGCTAAAGTAAAAGTGCAAGAAAGAGATTTTTTCATTTTAAATGAGTGAATACAGTAAGTGGTAAGAACAAGTAACAGGGTAGTAGCTCTTAAAGAGGTGAGTTTTGAACCTGCGCTGAAAGATGGGCAGTGACTCCGCTGTCCTGACATCAGTGGGGAGTTCATTCCACCACTGTGGGGCCAGGACAGAACAGAACCGTGACCGGGTCGATCGGCAGCAGGGGCCTCTGAGCGACGGGGCAACCAGGCGTCCCGAGGCAGCAGAGCGAAATGGTCGGGTGGGGGTGTAGGGTTTGACCATGGCCTGGAGATAGGAAGGAGCTACTCCTTTCACTGCCCTGTAGGCTAGCACCAGAGTCTTAAACTGGCTACGGGTGAAACCATGTGGGTAGGGGAAGGGGCTGAAGAGAGGGAGAGAGAGTAGGGCATGAAATAGTGGTCAGAGAGCTGGAGGGGAGTAACAGAGAGACTGGAAATAGGACAGTGTCTAGTAAAGATAAGGTCCAGCTGGTTGCCGGCCTTGTGGGTAGGAAGAGAGGTGAAAGTCAAAGGAGGAGAGGATCTAGCTTGTTAGTGTGGATGTTGAAGTCACCGAGAAAGATAAGTGCAGAGTCATCAACAGGGAAGTGCGAGACCAGTGTGTCAAGCTCCTCCAGAAACTCACAAAGGGGCCTGGTGGACGGTACACAACCACAATGGTGACTTTGACTGGATAAGAGACAGCAACAGCATGAAATTCAAAAGAGGGCAGAGAGTAGAAACAAGAGAGTATTTCCATTTCAGGGAGATCAGCAGGCCAGTACCACCACCCCGCCTCCCAGCTCTGGGAGTGTGAGAAAAAGAGTACACATCAGGCAGAGCTGCGGGTGTGGTAGTGTTTTCTGGCATGATCCAGGTCTCAGTTAGAGCAAGAAAGTTGAGGGAGAGCAAGGATGCGTAGCCTGAGATAAACTCAGCTTCTGGCACTGCAGACTGGCAATTCCAGAACCCTCCTGTCACCACTTGCTCAAAGTGAGTGGAGCGAGTGGGATAGATGAGATTGGTAGGGTCCCAGCGCCTAGGAGTGACCCAACGTCTATGCCAGCCCCGGGAAGTAAAGAGGAAAGGACAGGAATGCGAAGGAAACACATAGTCTATACTAGGTACACAAAATACAGATGACTGACCAGATCTAAAAAGAGCAGTCCGTGGTTGACGAAGTCTTGGCTTGAAAAAGTCACGCTTGCCTTTGTTCACTCTAGCCTTCGTTCAACCTAGACCTGTTCGCCCTGGGCTTGTTTGCCTGACGCTTCCAAGTAGCAGCAGGGATTTAAAGAACACTGATTGCTAATTGTCTGCCAGGAGTGCAGGCCACACCCTGGCCACTTAACACCCAATTGGCCAAAGAGGTACACTGAAAAGAGCCCTATTGCCCAGAAACTGGTCACTTATGTAAAACTCTATCAATCCTCACACAATGCTATTAAAACTGCAAACAGCAAGTTACCAAGGAACATATTTATAAGCTAAAAGGATAACTAAGTCAAAACAGCTAGGCAACAAGAAAAATTTAAGGACACACTAGGTGAAAGACAGCTACAGCTAGAATAAGTAAATAAGACAGGTAAGTAAATAGAATAAGACAGCTACAGCTAGAATAAGATCCCACTAGGAACCAGCAGCAGATGTATAGAGAAAAGGACTAATACTCAAGCAGCTGGAATAAGACTAGTAGCAACTTGTTAAGCAAGAAAGATGATGCTTACTCTATTCTAGACGAACCAGCAATTCAGAATCACTCCAGAAGTTAAAATGCACACTGTCTGTCTATATATTATTATTATTATTATTATATCCTGTCTATATATTAGACAGGACAGTCATTTGAAAGGATTCTGAATGTACTGAGGAATTTGTTTCTGCCCTTACAGGATGACGAAAACAGTCAGCTCATGAAAAAAGTCAAAGCGATTGAGGAGGATCGAGCCAGACTCCAGAAGACCACAAACATTCAGCAGACGCAGATCGAGAAGCACAGAGCATCGGCAGAGGAGTCCAGCAGGAAGTGTGATGCTCTGCAACTGCAAGTGGCCGCTTTGCAGAAGGTTTGAGTCGATATGCGCTTCCTATCAAAAGGTCCAGTGTGTGGAGTAAAAACTGCCCTTGAAGACTGGCAATGATGGACAGACACAAAACAGTTAATATTCTCTTTCAGTGACAGTCACTGGTGAAAATGTGATGATGCCAAGATGAATTACAAATCAGAGATGTGTATACACTTATGAGCCCAAACATTATGACCACCCACAGCTGAACCAAATAACGTCGATCCCCTCCAAACAAGGGTACATGTCAAGGTCTGGGTAGATTACATGGCCAGCGAATAATCAACATGTTGGATGCAGGAGACATGGGCAGGAGTAAAGACCTGAGCGACATTGACAAGGGCCAAATTGTTACGGCGAGGCGACTGGGTCAGAGCATCTCTGAAACGGCAAGGCTTGTGGGGTGTTCCCGGTCAGCGGTGGTGAGTACCTTCCAACAGTGGTCTGAGGAGGGACAAACCACACCCTGGTGACAAGGTGCTGGGTGTCCAAGGCTCATTGATGCATGAAAGCGACGAAGGCTATCCCTTCTGGTCCAAACTGAGAGAAGGTCTACAGTGGCACCAGCCACAGAAAATTTTAACGATGGTTACAGGAGGAATGTGTCACAACACATTGTGCATCACATACTGCTGCGTAGCTGCAGACCAGTCAGTGCCCAAGATGATGACCCGACCCGTCCACCGACAAAAGCACCTACATGCGCATCGGAACTGAACCCTGAAGCAGTAGAAGGTCACCTGGTCCGATGAGTCCTGTTTTCTTTTTGATCACATGGATGGCTGTGTAAGTGTGCGTCATTTACCTGGGGAAGTGATGGCACCAGGATCCACTGTGGGAAGACTACAAGCCGGCTGAGGCAGTGTGATGCTCTGGACAATGTTCTGCTGGAAAACCTTGGGTCCAGCCATTCATGTGGACATCAGCTTGACACGTGCCACCTACCTAAACATCGTTGCAGACCAGGTACACCCCTTCATGGCAGTGGCCTTTCAGCAGGATAATGCACCCTGTCACACTGCACACCTTGTTAGGGAATGGTTTGAGGAACATGATGAAGTTGTTCAAGGTGTTGCCCTGGCCTCCAAATTCTCCAGATCTCAATACAATTGAGCATCTGTGGGATGTGCTGGACCAACAGGTCTGATCCATGGCGGCTCCACCTCGTAACTTACAGGACTTGAAGGATCTGCAGCTAATGTTTTGGTGCCAGAAACCACAGGGCACCTCCGGGGGTCTTGTAGAGTCCATGCCTCTGCGGTTCGGCACTGTTTTGGAACAGCATATTAGGCAGGTGGTCATAATGTTTTGGCTCATCGGTGTATGCGACAACACGAAAATAAAATGGACTCTTATGTGTGTGAATGAACATGATTTATTTTGTGAACCAAAGTGTTCTGACATAGTTATAAATCCCCCTGCCTAATGCGACCGAAACAAGCAAACTGTGTCCTTTCATATTCACAAACAGCGGCAACAGAATGTGCAACTGGTTAGAACATCAGTACTTTATTGGGTCTTACGCTACTTAAAGCTTGGCTGTGCAGGGTGTCCGGGCACAAAGCAAGCTTCCACTGACACGTTTTCATCTCAGCGTGTGATGAGAAAAGAAAAAGGAAGGACACTTCACAAAACTATCAGTGAGCCGGTCGGTCAGCCGGTCGGCGACGCGTCATTGGTCACTTTTACAGTACAGGAACAAATTCGGGGCGGCATGGTGGCACAGTGGTCACCTCACAGCAAGAAGGTCGGTCCTGGGTTCGAGCCCCAGGGTAGTCCAACCTTGGGGGTCATCCCAGGTCGTGCTCTGTGTGGAGTTTGCATGTTCTCCCCGTGTCTGTGTGGGTTTCCTCCCACAGTCCAAAGACATGTAGGTCAGGTGACTCGGCCGTACTACATTGTCCCTAGGTATGAATGTGTGTGTGTGTGTGTGTGTGTGTGTGTGGGCCCTGTGATGGCCTGGCGGCCTGTCCAGGGTGTCTCCCCGCCTGCCACCCAATGAATGCTGGGATAGGCTCCAGCATCCCCGCGACCCTGAGAGACCCTGGTGACTCCACATGTCTGGGAGGAGGCATGTGGTAGTCTGCAGCCCTCCCCGGGTCGGCAGAAGGGGTGGCACAGCGACGGGATGGCTCGAATGAGTGGGGTAATTGGCCAAGTACAATTGGGGAGAAAAAAAAGGGGGGGGGGGGTTTACATGCATGTGCCACGATGGTTCACTTTGCATACACAGCAACATCACAGACACACACACACACACACTAAAACATGTCAAAAGCGTCATTTACTTTGGGAAGTAAAACATTTCAGGTGAAGTGGGATATACTGCAGTTCATTCTCAGTTGGGTTTTGTTTTTAGGAAAGGCTCTGTCCAGTAACCTGGAGCACTTTCTCCTGTTGAGATTTGCTGCATGAGAGTGACAGAAGGTCCTGTAACCGGTGCAGTTTTGGAGAAAATGTAAAAGTTGTTACTGGTCGAGGTTTTGCTATGAACATACAATTGAAATTTCCATTACAACATTTTCGTGTATATCGTCAATTATAGTTCTTAGAAAAAGCAAATCGGGATCGGCAGGTCGGACTTTTAAAAAATCGGAAATCGAACTCAGCCAAGAAAACGGCAGTCAGTGCATCTCTGATTCATGTTGTCTTCAAATGCGACGTTGGTGATTCGTGGTGATGATCGTGTGTGCTCTTTCTCTGCAGGAAATAGAAAGTTTGACTCGAGCCAAGAAACAAGCAGCAGGGACTCAAAGCTCCGTGGAGGTTCGTCTGAACCGAGCCTTGGAGGAGGTGGAGAGGCTGAAGACCCAGCTCCGTCAGATGGAGCAGATGAATAAGGTACGCCCATCACCAGTGGCTGCAGATTACTTCCATACGCACTCTGTTCCATTCCGTTCCGATTCTATTGGTGGAGAAGCTTGCATGGCCCTGAGATCCCGAGAGTGGAACAGGCGGAGGATGATGGCTGACTTTAGGGAAGCATCGCAATGGCTGGGAAGGCGGATGAAGGCTGTGGCAGAAATGGGCCCCTACGTCCGGGTGGTGTGGCGGTCTATTTTGTTGCCTACCAACACAGGGATCGGTGGTTCGAATCCGGCTTGGTTGGGTGTCCCTGCGGACATGGTTGGCTGTGTCTGCGGGTGGGAGGCTGGATGTGGGTGTGTGTCCTGGTCGCTGCACTGGCGCCTCCTCTGGTCTGTCGGGGAGCTTGTTCAGGGGGGAGGGGGAGCTGAGGGGAGTGGCGTGGTCCTCCCGCATGTTGCGCCCCCCCCCGGCGAAACTCCTCACTGTCGGGTGAAGGGAGGTGGCCGGCAACTTCACATGTATCGGAGGGGGCATGTGGTGGTCTGGGGCCCTCCCCGGATCGGCAGAGGGGGTGGAGCGGAGATCGGGGCTGCTCGGTGGAGTGGGGTGGTTACTCGGATACTATTGGGAGAAAAAGAGGGGGGAAAAATCCAAAAAAAGAAATGGGACCCCAGTTGTCTTGGACTCCAGGCTGCTGGATCCGGACCAAGCTCTGTCAAGGACCGTGCGGTGGCTGTCTGTGCACCAGTCTCCCCCATGTCACGCACAGGCGTCCTCCATAAAGGGAACACACCTGTAGCCCTGTCTGAATTTAATTCATTGTAAATAAAGTTTTGCTAAGTGTTTACACAAGTTAGGTTGAAATACACTCGGTTAACCCGTGCACGGCACACCCTCCCTCACTGCCTCCTTGTAGTTCGCCTGTTTCTCCTAGAATGCAAATCTAATGCCCAATATGCTAATCTGTTGGTAAATTCACCTATCAGATTCTTTGTTTAGGAAGCGGGGGCGGGTCACTGATTGAGTGAAATCCCGGGGAAAGTTCTAGAATAAGCAGAACACAGTCCAGTGCAGATACCGTCGCAGCTCTTGGAAAACTGGGAGCATGAACATGGTGGACGACAAGTTACACCGCATGTAGGATATCTGTGTTTACACGGGTTCAGGACAGTTGTCCTGGTGAAGCATGCATTTTGACCTGGACAAAGTCCTCGGCACTCGGAAGACGACGTTTGTACATTTGGCTCTGGAATTTCTTTCGAGTGTGAGACAGTTGGTCGTAATTGTGATTACACAAGCCAAGCGAACATCTGTAGAGAAGCAGTCCTGGAGACTTGTCAGTGAACTGAAGCTGAATAGACGCCAAACTGCTTTCTAGTCCATCAGACTAGTAAGCCCAACCTTCTTTTATTAAAAAAAAAATCATCTATTCTCACAGGTAATTTTAGATTTATTCATTCATCATCATTCATTCACCTTCAGCCGCTTCTCCGGGGCCGGGTCACGGTGGCAGCAAGCTAAGTAGGGCCCTCCAGACGTCCCTCTCCCCAGCAACGCCCTCCAGCTCCTCCTGGGGGATCCCAAGGCGTTACATGTAGTCCCTCCAGCTCCTCCTGGGGGATCCCAAGGCGTCCCCAGGCCAGATTGGACATGTAGTCCCTCCAGCGAGTTCTGGGTCTACCCCGGGGTCTCCTCCCAGTTGGACGTGCCCGGAAAACCTCCAAAGGACGGCACCCAGGAGGCATCCTAATCAGATGCCCGAACCACCTCATTTGGCTCATTCTGACGTGAAGGAGCAGCGGCTTACCATTACCACATTTATTCAAATATGGTATCTTAAATAGGAAACAGTATTCGGTAGTTCAGATGAATCTGGAAATGTGTAACCCAAGTAGAAATGTGATAAAAATGTGGGAAAAAAGATGTTCAATATTTAATACCACTCTGCCTTTATATAGTCCTTATTGAAATGAGACTGGAGGTGCATTACTTCAATCGAGTGTCGCGTGTCAGTGTAGATCCAGACTGAAATGTAATCCGAACAGTTTTGTGAATACACTGAGCTTTTATTAATTTCAGCTTTTTTTCTCATCCAATAAGGAAAAGTCAAAGGAAGAGCATCAGAGCAAAGAAAAGCTGCTTGCCGAAAACAAGATGTTAAAGAAGCAGAAAGCCGAACTCATCGTGGGATTCAGGAAACAGCTCAAGCTGATCGATATTCTCAAAAGACAGAAAGTAAGTTCCTTTACACGAGTCAGGGGTGATTACAAAGAGCTTTTGAAGATAATCTGATCGTGCCTGTTTTCCTTGTCGGAGCAGATGCATTATGAAGCTGCCAAGATGCTGTCATTCACAGAGGAAGAGTTCATGAAGGCTCTTGACTGGGGGGCATCATAGAGAAACAGGATGCAGCCTTTTCATTTCTGAGTTGAAGAAATCTCGTGGTATTTGACCTTATTTCATCACGAATGCTTTGGGAGATCTTTGCATGTCGTGTAATTTGACTGGGTGTATATGTGACAAGTCATAACTCGAAGCTGAGTCTTTTCCATATCACTCAATGTTTTTCTTGACCAAAATCTCTTTAAAGTTTACTTTGGTGATTTTTTTTCTCCCAAAGTGTCATTTGACAGAAATGTTGTAGTAGTACTGTGTCTTAATAAAGGACAGATCTGTTATATAATAAAGCCTATGTGTTTTATATTAATTTGAATTACACCCATAAAGCAGTACCATATCTTGACTTTGTCTAGTGTTGAGGTGTGTGAACCGGCTCTTCGCTGCCTCCCCAATCATCCTCAGGCCGTTTCTCAAAGTTGCTTCTGAAGTCTTCATCAAAGTGTTGAAGGTCATCTTCACGGAACAAGCCCTGAAAAACAGTTGTACCGACTGTCATATGCTGCGGTCCAGTACAAGGAGCTAACTTAGTAATGTTCTGTACAGACGCCCCGCCAGTTACCTTTGGAAAATGTCCCAGGAGTTTGGTGGCGTGACGTTTCAGCAGGCGAAGCCTTTCCTCTTCGATAATCTGCCGGCGTAAAGCCTCCTGCTCCTGCTCCATGGCTCTCTCTTTGGCCTCTAGCTCCTGGGGGAGAGGGAGGTCAAAGCTCAAGTCATTAGAGTGAATGATTCCACAGTGGCATTACAATACAAAGATGCCCCATGCAGTCAGATCTTTCACATTGATGACATCACCTCACTCACTCAGGAGAAAATGGATTTTTATGTTTGGGTCCTGAACTCCAATTTTAATAGTTTAGGGCAGGGATAGGCAACATGGTCCAGAAAGGTCCGGTGTGGATGCAGGTCTTTGTTCCACCCAAGCAGTTACACACCTGATTCTATAGATCAACCAATAGTCTTGTTCCAACCAAGCAGTTGCACACCTGATTGTATTAGTCAACCACCAGTCTTTGCTAAGGACCTTGATTTGTAGACTCAGGTGTGTATCTCCTTAGTTGGAACAAAGACCTGCACCCACACCGGACCTTTCTGGACCATGTTGCCTATCCCTGGTTTAGGGTTTCTCGGGTTCAGGAAGGTCCAGTGGTCACCAACCCTGCTCCCGGAGAGCTACTGTCCTGCCGGTTTTCACTCCAACCCTAATTTAACACACCTGATTCTATTGATTACCTGCTTAACACGACCTTGAGTAATTGAATCAGGTGTGTTAAATTAGGGTTGGAGTGAAAACCGGCAGGACGATAGCGCTCCAGGAGCAGGGTTGGTGACCACTCTAGACTCTAGACCAGGGGTGGGCAATCTTATCCAGAAAGGGCCAGTGTGGGTGAAGGTTTTTGTTCCAACCAAGTAGTTCCACACCTGATCCCACTAATCAACCAGTAGAATCTTTGCTGAGGAACTTGATTAGGAGACTCGGGCGTGTAACTGCTTGGTTGGAACAAAGACCTGCACCAACACCGACCCCTTCTGGATAAGATCGCCCACCCCTGCTCTAGAGTCATTGGGAGCCAACAGAAACAGACTAATGGCCAATTTTCAGCCTCGTTATCAGTCTATACACCCGCGTAAAACATACTTTGTTGTACTATTCAAATGCTTTGCATGTATCTGTAGATTGTCAAAGTAGGATTTTAACAGTTTTTTTACCTTTACAGCCTCACGCTGTCGTCTTCTGTCCTCTATTAGTTTCTCCACAGCCCGCCTGTGCTCAAGTTGCTTCATACGTCGTTTCTGGGCATTCATCTGTTCGATGCGGTCGTCCTCGGCAAACTTGGCCATCATCATTTGGCGAAAAGCTTCTTCTTCCTCTCTCTCTTCATGCTTGCGCATCTCTTTGAGGGCCATTTGCTCCTGGCAGGTCTGCTGCAGCAACAGCCGCTGGCGAATCCTACTCTCCATCGCTTCCTGGAAGGAATATATACATAAAACAATGGGGTAAATCTAAGGAAACACTGTCAGGCTTTAAGTAAATTAATATAGAGCCGACAAGGTGCTAACAGTTAACTTCCTTGAAATCGTCTATATTTGAAATTCAAAGTTTTCCAATAAAAACCACTCACAATGTCTTTCTGCCTGGCGGCTTCAGCCTGCTCCTCAAAATAAAGCTCCTCACGGACTCGTTCCATTTCCTCACGCTGCCGTCTCTCCTCCTCCATCCTCTCACTCAGCTGCAGGGAACGAGAGAACCACACTGAGGACCAATAGGCATGTTGAATGACAGACATGAGTGGCAGCTGGTGGCGGGAACTGTGTTACCAACCATTCTGTGTAGGAGTTCTTTGGCCTGCTCTCTCTCTCGGACCTTGGCCACTCTGTCCTCCTCCAGCTGCTGCTGCCGGCTGGCGAACTCCAAGATGTTTCTGTTCTCGGCCTCCATCTTGTCTTGCTCCATGCGCCTCCACTCCGACTGCTGCCTCTTGAACTCTTCGATGTACTTCTGTGTGGCTTTCACCTTCTCCAGTTTTAACTGCCTCTCCCTGCCAGCACCAGCATCAGGACCAAGACCAGGATGGGGGTTTATGTTATCGGTCAGTTTGAACAGTGGTTATTTCAAACTTTTCTCCAGAACACTTAAGTACAGCAGCTCCACTAGTACATCGGTCCTTCCAGGGTTCCCTCTCTTTAGGAAATTCCCTTTCTAGGACTTTTCAAGGTGATATTCCATGACTTTTTCTTGTATATATATGACAGCTGTTGCTGACAGAAGGTCATATTATTCCTTATTAACTATCAGTGTAAGTCTCAACAGTCTCTAAATGTGATGGAACATACTGCCAAAACCTCACAAACTGATGTCACATCTAAACACATCAAAACATTAATCTAACAAACCAACAGCATCAAGTCGTCATCCACCTATCATGCATTGATCAGCTCCCACAATTAGTTTAGCAAAGCATTATAAACCTTTTGCCCACAAGGACTGAGATGCTTTTGCTGTAGTCTCCATTTTTTTGCTGATGCGTTTAGTTAGAGCTCTACCTTGTGGCAAACAAGTAGTACTAAACAAATCCCATCGGCAGGTAAATAAATGATTTCATAATCTAACTTTACAATTTTCCATGACCTCCATAACATTTCCAGGACGTTTGTTTAAACCTTCCATTTCACAGTTGTTTTCCATGACAAGAAAACTAGTCTATGAATTTTCAGGTGTTCCAGGATGCATGGAATCCTTGCTTCACTGCGTTTGTGTGTGTGTGGCTTAGGGTTAGAGAGAGAAAGAGTGTGTGTGTGTTTGTGTGTCTCTCACATCTGATCCTCCTCGTAGATCTTCCTGACGATCTCATCGACCATGAGCTTCTCCTTCAGGAACTCCTGGTAGGCCTCCTGTCTGCTGCGCTCCCTCTGCACCAGCTGCTCCTGCAGTTCCTTCTGATGCTGTACAGACTCCTCATAGCGCCGCTGCTCCAGCTTCCTCTCCTCAGCTGCTGCTCGCTCACGTTCGCTCTCCATCTTGTGAACATCATTTGCCTCCTCACGCTAGTTAGTCAGGAGAAAAGACCACTAGGCTCAAAACTAATTACAGATATAAGGAGAATTATAATTTTTTTTGATTAATATATTGATAAATATATGGAGAATTAATTCCAGTGACCAGGAAGCCTGACCAAGCCGGAGGTAACACAGGGATTCGACCCGGAAATCCCGTGTTTGTAGGTTTTGGAAAATATGACCTGTTTTTTTCATGTGTATGGTTGGCAGATGGGACACAGGTCTCACCATGGCCTCAAACCTCATAGCCTCCTTCTCAGCAATCTGGACTGCAATTTCCTTGTTCAGATAAGCAGACTTGAGCTTGGACTCCAACTCTCGAAGCTCAATACTGAAACAGAAAAGAGTCAAAAATAAACGAGAAGACAGAATACAACCAAAATCAGAGAACATTTAGGAAGCAGGATCCTCAAATCAAATAGTCTGAATACTTTTCTATGATACAAGTGACAGTAAACACAACAGCACCGTTCATACCTGTTTTCTTTTTTTCCAACATATTTTTATTGGCTTTTGTGGAACATACAGAACAGTCACACAACAATGTTAAAAAAATGAAGAAAAAGAAAAACATACATGGACATATTAACGAACACGCAGTCGCACGAAGTAAAGGCCCAAGGCTTATCTCATTAAGATGGGCTAAAAAGACAGAAATAGAGACAAGATAATGAATAAATACGACTTATTCCATTTGGAGTTAGACTCAGGAAGGTGGGGGGTTAAAGCTTAGCTCTAATGTAATCCTTAAATGGTTTCCAAATTCTTTCAAAGTTATCAGAAGAGCCACACGTTGTGGTAACAAGGTGACACATTTTGTTATTTTGAGTTTAGTTCCAGAAAGCTTATCATTGTTCTCTCCTACTACGCCAATGCTAGCTATCATAGGGTCCAGCTGAATTACCGTCTTTATGCGTGCTCAATAATCCAGGTAAGGAAATCACAGAAAGGTGAACCGCTTCATCTTGGACACAACGTTTATTGAGAGAAACATTTCATCACTATCTTAATGCCCCTTTTCCACTACATGGTACTGGCTTGACTCGACTCGGCTTTTTCCGTTTTCCATTACTGGAAAGTACCGGCATTTTGGTAACTGTTACCACGTTTCTGGTACCACCTTTGTCGAGGTTCCAAAAAACCAGGAGCGGGTACCAAAATCGATGCCGACCAGCTACACTGAGGGGGTACTGCTACAGTAATGGAAAACAACACCCTGCGAGTCGAGCCGAGCCGGTACCATGTATATGTGACGTCTGTTGTCTCAACTGACTGCAGATATGTTTATAAGAGTGGGCTACCTGCAGTCAGCTGAGACTGAAGAGGTCACTTAGATCAGTGTTTCTCAACCCAGTCCTCAAGGAACCCCTATCCTGCATATTTTCTTTGCAACCCTGAATAGGTACCTGTTTGTAGTTATTCAACCAGTCAGCAATGAATTTTGTCAGATGTTGCACACCTTGCATAATTAAGTGCTGCGAGATGATTGGTGGTGTAAGTACAAGCAGGGCTACCTATGCAGGGTTACAATGAAAATCTGCAGGATAGGGGGTCCTTGAGGACTGGGTTGAGAAACACTGACTTAGATGATGATGAAACGTTTCTCTCAGTAAACGCTGTGTCCAGATGAACTGATTCTCCTTTCAGTGACCGCTGAATTACCCTTTTGAAAACGTCCGTCAATGTTCTTACCTGTTTTCTCTGATGTACTGTCTCATTTTCTCATCGATTTGCTTCTCGTGGTTGATGCGGGCTAACTCCTTCGCTATTCTCTCTTCTTGTTCCAGTTGCTTCTCTTTGTTAACTCTCTCCTCCTCTGCCTGCAAGTCAGTCAGGTTTTGCTTGAATTAACTGCACATAAATGACTGTGTTGGCAAAAACACATGCATTAGTCAAGGGTGACTGGGCTTTCTGTTACCGCTCAGTCTGTTTTAAAATCTGTTTTTAAAACACAGCTCAAAACATCTTTTTAACCTCTCTTCCTCCAAGTCTTCTATCATCCATTATTGTAACGCTTTTGTTGTTTTAGTTTCGAGCCTCCTACTGTCAGGTAAGTTTATTTCTCCTCTCCTTTCGATTTTGCGTTACTTTATTTCTAATCTGTAATCTCAAGTGTCCATGAGTTCTTGAGAGATTCTACATGAAAAAAATGTAGTATTAATTATTATTATTAATTATCCATCTCTTGGGCGGCACGGTGGTGCAGTGGTTAGCGCGGTCGCCTCACAGCAAGAAGGTCCTGGGTTCGAGCCCCGGGGTAGTCCAACCTTGGGGGTCGTCCCGGGTCGTCGTCTGTGTGGAGTTTGCATGTTCTCCCCGTGTCTGCGTGGGTTTCCTCCCACAGTCCAAAGACATGTAGGTCAGGTGACTCGACCGTACTAAATTGTCCCTAGGTATGAATGGGTGTGTGTGTGTGTGTGTGTGTGTGTGTGTCGGCCCTGTGTGATGGCCTGGCGGCCTGCCCAGGGTGTCTCCCCACCTGCCGCCCAATGACTGCTGGGATAGGCTCCAGCATCCACGCGACCCTTAGAGCAGGATACGCGGTTCAGATAATGGATGGAATTATCCGTCTCGTTATCATTATGAATAAATACCTTGAGAAGAGCATCCTCAATTTGTCTCTCGTGTATCTCGTCCTGAACCTGGCGCAGATATCGCTTGTTCTCCAGCTTCTCCTCGGTCATCAGATGGGCGCGCAGCTGTCTCTCTTGGTCGATGAGTTTGCTTTGCTGTTCTCTCTGCTCCTCTCGCCGGCGGGCAGCAGACATCCTCCGCTGCTGGCTGTACATCAGGCTTCTCCGCATGGACGCCTGGGACAGACACAGCAAAGTGGACAGTGAAATAGAACCACCTCATTTCTGCATGGGGAACTCTGTGTGAAGCGGCCAGTTTAAAGCAGGCGCAGATCTACAGGGTGGCAACAGGGGTGGCAGCTGCCACCTCTGGGACACAGTCTTGCCACCCCAGGAAAAAATCTCTAGATCCACCACTGGTTTAAAGCAGTTGAACGAAATATGCTAATGAATCATACCAATACGCTATACTAATAAATAATACAAATAATTATAATACATCCATAATCATACTAAAGAATTATAAATAAATCATACTAGTCTAACAAACACATACTATGCAGCTAATATTCTAATGATAACTAAAACCAATATAACTTATTCTACTAATCATTCCTATATATACGTACACATGAATATACTTGTTCTAATACTACCAAACTACGCTGCTAAACTATCAAATTAAAACAACGTTCCAGCAGGATGTAATAACAATGTATATCTATTGTTCTATATCGTATATGTACACATTCCATATGACGAGGAGAGTAACTGAACACATGAGTGAAGTGGCGACCCGAATATTATAACAACAACAACAACAACAACAAGGGTTCCATTAGTCCAGTGGTTCTCAACCTTTTTGGGGTCCTGGACCCCTGCGTATTTTTGATCTACCCTGAGGACCCCTCCACCTGATCTTGGGGGAGGGGGGTTGCAATTTGATAGAAACAGTAGAAACTGCATTTTAAATTGCATTATAGCATTTATTCACTCTTAGGGGCAAAAATAAGAGCTTTCAGTTGTAACTTAGATATAGTTAACAAAACACAATTCTTATGCAGTAACTTTCAGATATATGTAACAAAACAGAATATGTATTCAGTAACCTTCAGATATATGTAACAAAACAGAATATGTATTCAGTAACTTTCAGATATATGTAACAAAACAGAATATGTATTCAGTAACTTTCAGATATATGTAACAAAACAGAATTTTTATGCAGTAACTTTTAACAATGCAAACGGGAGCGAGATCTCTTATTAAAATACAATAAATTACACTTGTGAAACAGATGTAATTAGAGAAAAAAGTCCTGTTACCCTTTATAGTTTAGGTAGATAAAGGTCTCAGTCACATCTGAGTAAAATAATCCTATTTCTATAAATGTCACAGGATCTTTTTTTTAAAGACATTTTATTTTCACGGACCCCTTGCAATTACACCACGGACCACTAGGGGTCCGCGGACCCCCGGTTGAGAAACACTGCATTAGAGAGCAAGGGGCAACACGGTCCGCATGGGGATAAAAACAGCGACGGCCCGTTGGGGTCTAGCCACGCTACCGTAAAGCCGGAATGCAGCGCAGCCTCGTATGTTATTTACCGTGTTCTGCTGCTGGCGAATCAGTTTCCACTAAAACTCCACACGAACTCGATGAAAACGTGAACTCAGCGAAAACGTGAACTCAGCGAAAACGTGAACTCGACGAAAACGTGAACTCAGTGAAAACGAACTCAGTGAAAACGTGAACTCGATGAAAACGTGAACTCAACGAAAACTCGACGAAAACGTGAACTCGGAAAACGTGAACTCAGTGAAAACGTGAACTCGATGAAAACGTGAACTCATCGAAAACGTGAACTCAGTGAAAACGTGAACTCAATGAAAACGCGAACTCAACTTAGACCCGGGTGAAGACGCATGAACCGCCATCCACACCGCGTAGCGTGTTTTCCTTCCTGCTGTCATGGTAACACCGCGTTTTCTACGTTACACCAATAAGAAAACGAGTTAACGGTTACGTCTCATACGTCTTGCGGACGTGCCGCCGTGACGTCACCCTGCCCCCCCCGCTCCCCCTATATGGACTAGACCAGTGTTTCTCAACCGGGGGTCCGCGGACCCCTAGTGGTCCGTGGTGTAATTGCAAGGGGTCCGTGAAAATAAAATATCTTTAAAAAAAAGATCCTGTGACATTTATAGAAATAGGATTATTTTACTCAGATGTGACTGAGACCTTTATCTACCTAAACTATAAAGGGTAACAGGACTTTTTTCTCTAATTACATCTGTTTCACAAGTGTAATTTATTGTATTTTAATAAGAGATCTCGCTCCCGTTTGCATTGTTAAAAGTTACTGCATAAAAAGTCTGTTGTTACATATATCTGAAAGTTACTGAATACATATTCTGTTTTGTTACATATATCTGAAAGTTACTGAATGCATATTCTGTTTTGTTACATATATCTGAAAGTTACTGAATACATATTCTGTTTTGTTACATATATCTGAAAGTTACTGAATACATATTCTGTTTTGTTAACTATATCTGAAAGTTACTGCATAAGAATTCTGTTTTGTTACATATATCTGAACGTTACTGAATACATATTCTGTTTTGTTACATATATCTGAAAGTTACTGAATACATATTCTGTTTTGTTACATATATCTGAAAGTTACTGCATACATATTCTGTGTTGTTACGTATATCTGAAAGTTACTGAATACATATTCTGTTTTGTTACATATATCTGAAAGTTACTGAATACATATTCTGTTGTTACATATATCTGAAAGTTACTGAATACATATTCTGTTTTGTTACATATATCTGAAAGTTACTGCATAAGAATTCTGTTTTGTTACATATATCTGAACGTTACTGAATACATATTCTGTTTTGTTACATATATCTGAAAGTTACTGAATACATATTCTGTTTTGTTACATATATCTGAAAGTTACTGAATACATATTCTGTGTTGTTACGTATATCTGAAAGTTACTGAATACATATTCTGTTTTGTTACATATATCTGAAAGTTACTGAATACATATTCTGTTGTTACATATATCTGAAAGTTTCTGAATACATATTCTGTTTTGTTACATATATCTGAAAGTTACTGAATACATATTCTGTTTTGTTACATATATCTGAAAGTTACTGCATAAGAATTCTGTTTTGTTACATATATCTGAAAGTTACTGCATAAGAATTCTGTTTTGTTAACTATATCTATGTTACAACTGAAAGCTCTTATTTTTGCCCCAAAGAGTGAATAAATGCTATAAAGCAATTTAAAATGAAGTTTCTACTGTTTCTATCAAATTGCAACCCCCCTCCCCCAAGATCAGGTGGAGGGGTCCTCAGGGTAGATCAAAAATACGCAGGGGTCCAGGACCCCAAAAAGGTTGAGAACCACTGGACTAATGGACAACAACATGAATGGCTACAGTACAAACACACACGCCGGGGGGGGGGGGGGGGACCAAATAGAAACAATAAAAAGGAAAAGAAAAGAAAAACATTTAAGACGCCCCAGCTAAGATCACAATCCATTTACACACACGTTTCACAGCGAACACGTGCCGTTACAGTTTTCTGGGTCTTTGTATTGGCGCTACATAGAATTAACCCTTTATGTGCCGCGCACCACCTTCATAAAAACAATAAACACGGGTCTTTGCTTTGTAAACTTGCACTTATGTTACGTATATAGAATTTAGCTGCTAGAATAACCAATAGATTTATGATACGAGCTCTTTCCTCGAATTCCTCGTCATCGGCAAAGAATCCGAAACTACTGTAAACTACTAATAAGACACGTTAGCCCCTAGCTAGCTAACGAGTCTGACCCTTTAGCCGAGCGGTTAGTGACGTCGCCTTGTGGTGCGGTACACCTCGTATCGAATCCCGCACCGGGTAACAAAGTAACCGGTTACACGAAGTTTCCTCAATATTATGAAAGTTAATTAGATCCTGTCCAAACGTTTAAAATGTGGCTTGCCAGCATATAGAGTTAGACATCAGATCACAGGAAGTTGAACCAGTCCATCTGGTCTCTATAGTGCACACACCGATACCGGGATTACAACGGGTCTCCCGGGACAGAACAGGAACTGCGTGGGGGAGAGATTTGGGTGTAGCGCTTCCTGAAGAGGCATGGCGGGACAGCTTCACTCCTATACACACTTCCTCATTGTGGGTTAATTCAGTTTAAGGCGCTTCTCCGTCTCCACTACTCGGGGGACAAGCTTGCTAGAATCTTCCCCGCCACAGACCCTGGCGGTCCGAGGTGCAGCCGTAGTCCAGCCTCGGTGGGACACGTGTCCTGGGCATGCCCCTCCCTCAGCAGCTACTGGGGACAGATATTTCATGTATTCTCACATATCTGTAAACACACCATGACCCCTGATCTTCACACAGCCATCTTTGGCACACCGCCCCCTAACTGTAAGGTCACAACTTTGCAGGCGTTTGCAGGCATTGCTAGCTCGCAGACTTATTCTACTTAACCGGAAGTGGAATAAAGCTCCATTGTAGAGGAGCTCAAGCAGGAGTCGTGACAACGTTCTCTTTCGGCTACACAACGTGCACCATTTAGTCCTTCCACCATTACAACAACAAAAAAACCCGCGCAGCGGAAGTGTGCCACTGTAAACCCGAACCGAGGAAACAGCAGCTGTAAACTAACGTTCCTACCAGCTCAATAAGGGGAATTATGTATCCCCATAACCACTACACCATCGTTTTTGCAGCGGTCGAGGGAGGTGCTGTCCTTTCTACCTCTAGAAAAGCTCCGATATAAAATATTGAAAGCCCGCAAAAACTTTACTTTGACCTGGACTCCTTTCATAGACTTTATTGAAGGTTTTCCCTTTTATTCAATGTTCTCTTTTTACCTGGTTGTAACGACACTACTTATAGATACATGTGTACAACTTTATATCGTCTTCAAAAACATGGTTATTATGTGGAATCGGAATGAGAAATCCCTGCATAGTCCTTTTTTTTTCTTGAGCCTTGGGGGGGAGGGGGGGGTGGGAGGGGGGTTCCTACATGTTGTTGTTTTTTTGCTCGTGTGTCTTGTAAGTTTTGTAAATTGTACACCTGTTCCAAAAAACTTGAAAATCGGAAAATAAAGTTTAAAAACAAAACAAAAAACAAAAGAATATAAAGCATTTATTTAAAATGACTAATCTCAGCATTAACAGCCTCATAGCAGAAGGAATGAAGGACCTAGCATAGCGATTCGTTTTCCTTGGGGGGCGCTTTATAGCACCGGCCTGAGGGCATTACAGTGAATTCACTGGACAGGACCTTTTTTCTTTTTTACCAGTCAAACGAGATAAAAACCGTAAAGTGAACACTTGAGCAAATGATTGGACTATAATTGGATCTGCTCAACATTTGAGCAAATAATTGGACAACCTCAAGGTGACGAATCCAACAAACCGCTGCACAGCCTTCGCATCTGATGGGGGTAGCATTTCCACAACTGCTTTCATCTTCTCCGGATCTGCCTTCAGGCCCATGGAAGATAGGATGCGCCCATGGAAGTGGACCTCTGGCACCTTGAATTGGAGCTTTTTAAAGCTAAGTCACAGCTTGACCTGCTGCATCGGTCCATTAGGGCCAGCAGCTTGGTATCATGGTCTCGGTCTGCCTCCTCATCTGTTTCGCCACAGCCCACGACGAGAATGTTGTCAGTTATGAGCTCCACCCCACTGAGCCCGACCAGCAGCTTGTGCTGTTTCTGTTGGTACACTTCTGGTGCCACAGAGACACCAAAGGCAAGCTTCAACCAGCGTTTTCGACCCCAGGGCGTCCAAAAAGGGGTCAGGTAGCTGCTGGGATCATTACGCTTGCATTGAAGGAAGGCATCCCTGGCATCCACGAGAGTGAAAACCCTTGCCTTAGGGAGCTAGTAGAGTACATCCTCTAGCATGGGCATGGTGGAATGTGATCGCCTCAGCACTTGGTCGAGGTGCTTTGGATCACAGGCTCCAGACTGGAATGCGTGGCACTTTCGGCAAGCCTCAGGGCACCGTGGCCCGTGTGCACATTGGTCAGGTGATCATGTCCATGCGTACCAAGGCACAGAACAAGAAACATGTGGTTGAGGCTCTCCATAGAGCCAAGTCTGAATTCCCCGGATGCCAGAAGATCCACATCTCCAAGAAGTATGGCTTCAATAGGTTAAACGCCTGGGACTTGGATGATTGCTGAGAAGCGTCTGATTCCTGATGGCTGTGGGGTGAAGTACATCCCCAACAGAGGCCCTCTGAACCGTTGGAGGGCCCTGCACGCCGACTAGAGCCACTGCCTGCTCAGTGACCACACAAGCAAGCAAAGAAAAGTGGATTTGACAACAACAACAACAACAACAACAAAAGGTGCTTTGGATCGACGCATATCCACAGCTTGTCAGGTCGCTTAACAATCACCATATTGCTAATCCAGGCTGTCGGCTCTGTAACTGGAGTAATGCGGCCCTCCGCTTCGTATTTGTCTAGCCGTGCCCTCACATCTTTCTGCATAGCGACTGGAACATTGCGAGGTGCACTCCGACCAGGCCGAATCACTGCATCTAACGCAAAATGCACCTCACCTGGCACGAAGTCGAGGAGGGCAGTGAAAACATCTTGGCATTTGCTAACCAGCGTGTCCTTAGTCAGGGGCCTGGCTTGAACATCGTCACCAGCATTAAGGTCTGCTGGAATGGTAAAATGCATGAGCCCAAGGTGCTGACAGCTGGACCCTGAGAGCAATGGCTGCTGACTGGCCTCAACTACCTCGAAATCGAGAGTGTATCTGTGGCCGCGCACAACACACTCTGTCACAAACAGGCCCATGGAGGGCATCAACTGGCCCGAGAGGAGGCTGAGCTTGGTGCTACTTGGCACGAGATTGTCTCATGGTGCAATCCGCATTTTGTCCTTGAAACGCATGACTTACAAGTGGCTCCTGAATTGAGTCGACGCTGCTGCTTCTTGTTGCTCAGTTGAAGAGTGACAAACCACGTCATCCCTTTTCCTCCCACAGCCCCAGGCCTGGCCTGGCCTGGAACTGAACTGAACTGGCAGCCCCGCTGGGCTTTTGCTTAACGCCGTCCATTTTCTGCTGCTTGGCAATTTTCCCGCACACTGACACAACCTACCTGACAGTGGGTCACGTAAAAACTAATTCCGCTATTGTTTAACCTCGATTCAGAAAAACTGATCTTGGCTCTGTGCAGCGTAAGCCACCTGCCCTCTATTTCCACCCACCTTGACCATTAGCCAGTCTATATACGGTGCGTTTCCACTTGCTCACCAGTCACCACTTGCCCAGCCGTCTCACCGTGCTTATGCACAGGCAGTGGAGGGGGGCGCGAAAATGCACCTGGAAAAAACTGAACAATACTGCTCCATCAAATTACAGACCCATCAGTATTCTCCCAATAGCCTCTAAAATTGCTGAAAAGACTGCGTGTGACCAGCTAGTCACCCACTTAAATGAAGGTGCATACAATTTACACCCAATGTAGTTTGGTTTCCGTAAGCATCATTCTACAGAAACTGCAATCTGTTATTTTGTGGAGCAGATTAAAAGTTATCTTGACAATGGTGGTGTGGTTGGAGCTGTGTTTTTGGATTTTACAAAGGCCTTCGACACCGTTAATCATGACGTCCTACTCTCAAAGATTTCACTATTTAACTTTTCCGTTGATGCATTAGACTGGGTGGAGTCCTATTTAAATAAGAGAAAACAGTGTGCTAAAATTGGTGACAAGTGTTCAGCAAACACATATTGTACAGCTGGGGTCCCTCAAGGGTCTATACTAGGACCAATCTTATTTAGTATATACATAAACGACCTTCCTGTTGTCATAGTTTAGGTCAGATTGTTATTGATTGATGCTTCAGGTCAGTTTACTATTTATATTTATTGTTGCTGAATAGATGAAATCCATATTCATTATGTTGTTGTCATGTAGGCCAGATTGCTATTTATATCCGCTGTTTTAAATAGATCAGATTGTACTTATAACATTTGAGATTGGTTTTCTGATGTATTGTCATGTTTTTATTTTGTCTTGATCGTTCTTTCTCTACCTGTTCAATAGTTTTCTTATGTATCGTTATGTTTTTACTTCTGTGTTAATTGTTGTTTGTTTGCCTGCCCAGGAATTCCAGATGCAAATTAGCTGCCAGCTAACTCCGGTGCATTGTAAAGTTGTGCGTTGTCCCTGTCAAATACACACTAAACTAAACTAAACTCGCGGTGCCTCCAGGAGGCTGCTAGGCGGCGAGCCCTCAGATCACAGTCACACAAGAAAGTAGTGTAGCGAATTCGGGGGACAACGCAATCACAGGAACTGCCGCGGCTGGGACGCGAACCCGTACCGCCCGCACCGCAGGAGGCATCGCTAACCGCTCGACTAAAGGGTCCGACCCGCCGGCCAGCGCGTCTTCTTATCCATGCACGTTACAGTAGTTTTTTTTTCTGTTAATAATTTCATGATTTTCTAAAAATAGGAAATAGGAAATTCAGTTTGTTATTAACTTACCAATGACGCCACATAAAGAAAATAAATTGTACTGATGTGTCGTAGGTTAGTTGACATTATTACGACAGTGACCCGTCACCATAAACTGATTTACGGCAGTGCCGAGTGGCGCGCGAATCAAGCACGTTGAACGGCTCTTCTGCGTTGAGTCATTTACGGTTATTTTAGCCAACCGGCACCAGGAGCACCAGGAGCGCCAGGAGCACCAGGAGTACCAGGAGCACCAGGAGCACCAGGAGCAAAGTGCCTGGGCGACGGCGGTAACAACAACGGACTGTCTGAAACCACCTGAAGGTTGCAGCTGGAAGGCCACGTCGATGCGACCCGGAGCGCGTTCAGACCGCGGGTCGCGCTGTACCCGTCCGCCATTGACGCCACGACAAGGCAGACGAAGGTGAGATTGCTCTTCTACTTACCACTGCGGCTCCGAGACAAGCCACCGGTGTGTACAACACGTCCATGTTTGCTTGAGAGGACGGCAGGAACAGTTCTGGTGTGGCGTGGCGGCAGTTTGGCGCCCACTGTTGGCCAGAAAAGAACGGCCCTTATGACGCCGCGTGCTCCGTAGCCGTGACGTGCGCAGCAGCAGCAGCAGCAGCAGCAGCAGCAGCAGCAGCAGCAGCAGCAGCAGCAGCAGCAGCAGCAGCAGCAGCAGCAGCAGCAGCAGCAGCAGCAGCAGCAGCAGCAGCAGCAGCAGCAGCAGCAGCAGCAGCAGCAGCAGCAGCAGCAGCAGCAGCAGCAGCAGCAGCAGCAGCAGCAGCAGCAGCAGCAGCAGCAGCAGCAGCAGCAGCAGCAGCAGCAGCCCAGTTTCACAAAGACACCAGAGAGCGTCCCGAGAACAACGTTTCAGCGGAGCGCAGCGGAAAGCTCTTTGGTTGCAGGAGATGTGGCCCACGTCATCAGGCTCGACAGTGTCCAGCTTATGGCAAAATGTGTCAGAAATGCAGTGGGAAAAGTCATTTTGCATGGATGTGTGTTGCGAAAGGGAAGACGGCGAGGCGCAGTGTTAATGTTGTGGAAGAAGCTGGTTCTGAGTTTTTTGTTGGCACAGTGACAACTGAGTTGAATACAGCAACATGTCTGTGAATGTTCTCATTCATCCAGGTCATGGTTATCCAAAGGAGTTGAAGGTGTCTTGACTGGCTGGTGATGAGACTCAGAATTTATCCTTCGGAGTCTCATCACCAGCCAGTCAAGAGTAGCTTGGTCTAGTCAGAAAGGCACGAACTGAGGAAGCCTCTTGGATGAGAGGCGAAACGTCTTCACGGATATATACCAAGTCCAGTTGCACTTGATTCAACTCCTTTGGCTAATACAGCAACAGTTAATGCAGTGACAGGTGATAACTGGGTGGCATCTTTGGAAGTAAATGGTGCCCCTCCCTTCTTAAAACTGGACACGGGTGCTAAAGCCAATTTGATTAACACTGTGGACTTTGATAGTTTGGGCTGGAGATCCACTGTAGCAAAGACCGAAATTTCTTTGAAAGCATACAATGGACAGGCCATTCAAACACATGGCACCTGCAAACTCACTGTCAAGGTGAAAGACAAATGCAAATCACTCTCATTTATTATTGTTCCAGAGGGTCATGATTCATTGCTCGGAGACAAAGCATGCGAGGACCTGGGCCTGGCAGTATTTCTGAGGAGACTGTTAGTCGATATGACAGTGTCTTTACTGGATTCGGTACCTTGCCATTTGTTCACTCAATTACACTCACTGATAATGTACGACCTGTGGTTCATGCCCCAAGATGGGAAGTTTATCCCTAACTTAGCTGGCAGAACAGCACACTTGCAAAAGCTCCTTCGGGCCAAGACTGACTTTGAGTGGACAGCTGCCCATAACGTGGAATGGGGGGACATGAAAGGTGTTTTAGCTCAGGAGCCTGTGCTGACATTTTTTCAAGCTGACAGGTCAACTTAAGTGTCAACTGATGCATCAAAAGATGGCATTGGTGCCGTATTGTTGCAACAGCATGAAGGTTCCTGGAAGCCGGTCGCTTATGCATCACACTCTGTGACAAAGGCCGAGTGTCGTTATGCACAAATGGAAAAAGAGTGCCTTGGACTGGTGTTTGGCTGTGAGACATTTCATGGATACATATATGGGCTTGCCACAGTAATTCTTGAGACAGACCATAAGCCCTTGATAGCCATTGCCCGAAAAAGCTTGAATGACATGTCCCCTCGCATCCAGCAATTGATGATGAAGCTACAAAGGTATGATGCTGTCCTTATCTACGTGCCAGGGCCTTGTTTGTGGATTGCTGATGCGCTCTCTCGTGCCACTCCAGTCGTGTCTCAGGTGTGCTGTAGCAGCACTGAGGTGGATGTTGCTCTGCATGTTCACATGGTGAAGGACACACTCCCTGCCTCTGATCAACAGCTCAGGAAAATAGCAGAGGAGGCTTCCAAAGACCCGATTCCCTCCAAAGTAATGGAAAACATGGAGCATGGCTGGCAAAGGGGCTCGTGCAAGCAGTATCACCCACTCGGGTCTGAGCTGTGACTGGTAGATGGTGTGATACTCAAAGGCAATAGGATTGTGATTCCTACCTCAGTGCGTAAAGAGATGCTGACCAGGGTGCACGAGGGGTATCTAGGGGCAGAGAAGTGTAAATGCAGGGCACGAGAGGCTATCTGTTGGCCAAGCATGAATGACGACATAGACGCAGTGGTTGGCAACTGTGTCACGTGCCTTCAGTTTCATTACAAGCAAAGCAAAGAGCCAATGATTCTGTCTGAGATCCCCTCAAAACCATGGGAGAAGGTTGGGGCCGATCTCTTATACTGCAATGGAAAAGAATATTTGTTAGCCATTGACTGCCTCTCAAATGACCCAGAAATAGCTTTACTATCAACGACTTCAGCACCAAGTGTCATAGTTCATCTGAAGTCAATTTTTGCTAGACACAGCATTCCTCAAGAGGTGGTTACAGACAACAGCCCACAGTTTTATCATGAATTTAAGCAGTTTGCAAAACGTTATGGTTTTAGCCACAACATCCAGTCCACTGTACCCACAAGCAAATGGGAAGGCTGAAAAGGGGGTCCAGATCATAAAAAAGACTCCTGAAGAAGTGTGCTCAGAGTGATACAGATCCTTCCCTGGCTCTCTTAGCTCACAGATCATCACCTCTCGAAACTGGCTATTCTCCGGCTGAGATCCTTATGGGATGGGAGTTGCACACTAGACTTCCAAAGCTGGACACTAACAACTGTGAGGCAGAGGTTCAGGCTCACATAAGGAGCCTAAAACAAACAAAAAAAAACTCAGCTATGACAAGGGATCCAAGCCTTTACCAGAGCTGGTGAGGCATGATGTAGCGTGCATAGAGGAGCCTGCTGCATGGGGCACAAAAGCGATGGTCCCGGAACAGGTGGCACCACGGTCATATGCTGTGAGAACCGAAACTGGCCACACTTACCGGAGAAACAGGAGAAGCCTCTTGAAGACAGGAGAGACCTTTCAGCCGGACTGGAGTGATGACGTTCAGAATTTCTTAACGACGCCCAAGTTGGAGGCTCTGTCTCCCGGTCATCAGGAGCTGTCACTTGCCTCCTCTCCTGTGGCATTGCGGGGGCCTGAGTTGGAGCCTCTAGCCTTGCGGCGGTCTAAGCGGACTGTCAGGCCTCCTGAGCTTGTCAAACGGCTCTTCTGCGTTGAATCATTTATGGTTATTTTAGCCAACCAAAACACCTTCCCCCACGTTGAAATATGCCTTCGCATGTATTTGACCCGTGCAATGTCCAATTGCTCGGGAGAACGATCCCTTTCTGTTCTGAAGCGTGTCAAGAACTACCTTCGGTCTGCAATGACCGAGGACAAGCTCACTGCATTCGCTACTGAAAGCAGCATCACCAACCCTATGGACTATGATGAGCTGAGCTCATGGAGGAATTCGCAAATAAAGAAGACCCGAGGGAAGACAGTGTGGAGCGGGTGAGTCGTAACCCAATACCTTTTCATAGGTGATGCCGCTGCGCTACTGATCCTGCTGACATGAATGTAAACTAGTCCATGATCACCACCTGAGCCTTAGCCATAGCGTAACAGACCGTCATTACAGTGAGCGCTTTACAAATATCGCCATCTTGTGGCAGCCTATGATATAACATCACGTAGCCTGCTAAGCAGCAACAACTCATCCATCCATCCGTTATCCAAACCGCTTATCCTGCTCTCAGGGTCGCGGAGATGCTGCAGCCTATCCCAGCAGTCACTGGGCGGCAGGCGGGGAGACACCCTGGACGGGCCGCCAGGCCATCAGAGCCCCCCCCCCCCCCACGGCAATAATCTGTTTTGAAATATGCTGTAAATGCTTGTGCCACTTTGTGCCCGGTCGTTTTTCACGGCGCGGTTGGGTTTAACCTCGGCTAGGGAGCAGCCGTGATGGGTGTAATATTTGCTAGTAATATTTGATTTGCTAATGTCCCTTACGGCTTTCCGTAGCGCCACATCAAAGTCACGTGATGTACGTAACAACGTCAGTCGGAATCCGGTCGGTGAATAAACACCCAGCACGAGAGAAGTCGTCCTTGCTTTAGTAATGTTATAAGTTAACATAGCCAGAGGGCACAGAGCATTACAATGGGGGGGGGGCTTCATAGGCTACGTGCAAGTGGGTGTGTGCTGTGCGCCCACGTGTGTATTTCTGTGTGAACTCCGCCCTTCCACAACTTCCACCTTCATTACTTCAAGTTACCGCTTTAGTTTCCTGTTGAAACGGTAGCCTAGGTGAGCAGATACAAACCTGTAGTTTCACTGGGGTGTGGGTGTGTGTGTGTCGTCTCTATTGTAGGCACGTTATTTGCACATCCCTGAGGCTTGTGTTTTGTAACTTTGTCAAAAACTCACCTTGTATTTGACGGCGTTGTGACGTAAGTAGGTCACGTGACGTTGTTCCACGCAGTAAGAGTTTATTCCGCCGCTCTCGCACCGCTTCACGGTCCAATACTGCAACGGGTCTAACAAGGCATTATCGGAACCGGTACCGGTTCTAATAAAACATCCCGACATGCCGTCCCCCGTCATTTCACCCACGCACTGTTTACTGTGTGCAAGTGCAAGTGCATTGGGGGGGGGGGGCAGAAATCCTCCTTGCCTATGTCAGTCTTGAGTTTAACACGGCCCAGATGGAAACGGATGATCCGCTGTGGCGACCCCTAGCGGGAGCAGCCGAAAGTAGTAGTAGTAGTAGTCTATGGAGCCAGGCGTCTTTTTGCAGCCGGTGGAGTCGCCCCCTGCTGCTCATTAGAAAGAATGCAGGTTCAAGGCACTTGCGCATGGCTCCACTTTCCAGACCTGAAGGTGACCCCTTGGCTTGAGCCGAGACTTTTTCTAAAGTATTTTGCTTCCCATTTATTTCAGTACGGCACGCAGAGACCTGAAACTAGCTCGAGATAAGCAGTCTGCCACGGGGTCCGTAGTTGCTGCGGAGAGTTGAAGCCCGAGAAAACCTTAAAATGATCCACTTGTTTATTTATTCCCCCCCCCTTTTTCTTCCCAATTACCCCACTCTTCTGAGCCGTCCCGGTCTCTGCTCCACCCCCTCTGCCGAGCCGGGGAGGGCTGCAGACCACCACATGCCTCCTCCCATACATGTGGAGTCACCAGCCGCTGCTTTTCACCTGACAGTGAGGAGTTTCACCAGGGGGACATGGCGCGTGGGAGGATCACCCTGTTCCCCCTCCCCCCTGAACAGGCGCCCCAAACCCACCAGAGGAGGCAGTAGTGCAGAGGCCAGGACACACACCCACATCTGGTTTCCCACCCGCAGACACGGCCAATTGTGTCTGTAGGGACGCCCTTCCAAGCCGGAGGTAACACGGGGATTCGAACCGGCGCTCCCCGTGTTGGCAGGCCTTTGTCCTTTAGACTTCTTTTAATGAGGCAGTTACTGAAAATAGTTCCTACAGCCTCTGTAAGACACTTCAGGCCAAACGTTGGACTTGTCTGCATTTTCTCAGGTGAAACTAGTGTCAGGCAGACACGGCCTCCTTTCTCTCATCCCGCTCTGAGCCCAGTTCATTATTTTAATCCATATTGTAACAAATGAGAAATAATAGCAGTCAGTTTACAGAAACGTGTACGACTGATAGTCTCACCTTCTTGGTGTCACTAACAAGGTAGGCCTTCAGATTGTGGTCGCAGACCAAAGGCCCCATTTCCTGAAAGCATTTTAGGAAATGGGGCCCGGTCTAGTTTGGATTAATGCTGCAGAATATTCTAGTAATTAACAACCGCAACAGCTTGCAGTAAGGGTTATAGTTGTAATTTCAACAAATAACAGTGAAGACAGCCAGTCAGACTTGAGTCGGCTGCTGAGACCCGCCCCCTCTCAGGCAGCCTAAGACACAAATAGAAAGGGTGGCACAGTGGTTAGCGCGGTCGCCTCACAGCAAGAAGGTTCTGGGTTCGAACCCCGGGGTTTTCATCCCTTGGGGGTCATCTCAGGTCGTCCTGTGTGTGGAGTTTGCACGTTCTCCTCGTGTCCGTGGTGGGTTTTCTCCGGGCGCTCCGGTTTCCCCCACCATGAAAAAGACATGCATGTTAGGGTCAGTACTCCTGGCTGTGCCCCTGACCGAGGCATGGCAAGAAGAACTGGAGTTGGCCCCCGGGTGCTGCACGGCGGTTGCCCACTGCTGCTAGCTACACAGCTAGCATGGGTTACATGCAGAGTGGTATTTCCCCACAGGGATCAACAGAGTACATCAAAATAATAAAAACAGAAACTTGCAGATTGTGTATTTTTCCATTTTCCATTTTTTCTATCCAACATTCCACAAACAAAAAAAATTAGAAAAACACCAAAATCTTAATTATACATTGATATGACAACAGAAAATACAATTTTAGAAAACTGAATTCATTGTTTATATTGAAAATGGAACTGGTGAGCGTTACATGGGACCATCTAGAGCTTCTGCTGTGCCGATACCACGTGATCCCCAGACCAGCCGAGTACTTCTAGGTGGTTTTTCCCCCGTAGATGGAGGCAGACCCACTGAAGCGGTTACAGGATTTAGTTGCCATTTGAAAGGGAAATGCTAGTTTGTGTTTATCTATTTAGACTCGTGGTATTCAGTCATGTGTTGTGTGTATGCAGGTTCTCTTTCCACCCAAACACCCCGCCAGCTGACCTGACTGCTCAACACTGCCCGTCAGACAGACGAGCGTTAACCAGAGACACCAGATGTAGAGTTTGGTGTGAAGGAAAACCTGAATACTCGTGAGCCTCCATGATACCTGGTTGAGTTTATCTTTGTCAGACAAGGTACCGGACATGTGAATCAGAATCAGAATCACTTTGTCGTTTCATTTCATGCACCTGCGCACATGAAATGAAACGAAACATTGTTTCCCTCAGCAGCGCAACACAAAGACCAAAACACATCCAAAAACTACTAGAACCACAAGAACACACATATCTAGACTAACACACATATCCAGACTAACACACATATCCAGACTAACACACATATCCAGACTAACACACATATCCAGACTAACACATATCCAGACTAACACATATATCCAGACTAACACACATATCCAGACTAACACACATATCCAGACGAACACATATATCCAGACTAACACATATATCTATCTAAACTAAAAAAAATCACTGTCCAGGAGAACCAACGCCAGCCAGGATGACTGTCAGAACTGCCGGTCTGCATGGGCTAGCAGTTAGCTTAGCCTGCCCCGCTTCCATGCCCTGTCAGACCGCCCTCAAGTGTTTCCTCTTTGGGCACAGCTCTGGTCAGGGCCGTGGTCCCTGGGCCCACAGGATGCAGCAGACCACATTCCCTCAGCTGATCCAGAACCACCTCTCCCAGAACACCTTCAACAGGCCTCCCCGCACCCCACATGACGACACTGAAAACACAGTCAAGGCTAGGTGAGGCCGCTGCCAGACCGCCCTTGGTGTTTCCTCTTTGGGCACAGCTCCAGGCAGGGCCGTGGTCCCTGGGCCCACAGGACGCAGCAGACCAAGCTCTCCCAGCCATCAAACCAAGACACACTTAGACGTGGACAAAGACACTGCATGGACGGTACTGGGGGAGGCCGCCGCAAACGTGACTTTGCGCCGCCATCAATTAACAAATGTATTGCAATTTAGACTGAATCTAATGTGTGTAACCAACTATCCCACGTAAACATTTTCACACAATAACCCAGGAACTGTGCAGCAGCTCATGTATTGCATTTTTATTTACACCATAGAGCTACAGAGAAACACTGCATTCAAATTCATAGAGCTACAGACATCTAAAGGGAGAGTTAATTTAAAAAACAAAAAACGAAGCAGAATATACGCAACGTTTTAAAGAAATGCAATCAAACGGGACTAGAAATGGGGGGTGAATCTACAGTACTATGGTGGCCACAGAACCCGTCTTTAGAAATGTTTTTCTTCTTCCATGTTTCGTGAGAATTCGGGGACATTACAGACCAAGCAAGATCAAGACATTTACATGACAAGAAAACCTACACTTCAAACAAAGAAGTAACCTTTTCCCTTCTCTGGTCTCCTTGAAGATACACGATGGGCTCCGTCCTCTGCCGGCAGTCAGGCATTTCACCTTTGACCCCTCACGGCCACATTAACGCTCTGCCGTAGCGTTTTCTTCCAAGGTCACGTGAGATTCTGCGAGTTCATCTTTTGCGAGATGGCAGACAGTAGATGTGAAACAACATAATCAAGGATGTTTTTTAACTGGCCTAATCTCTATTCAACTGCCGTATTATCATTTCAGATACTTGACAAGGTATTTTTTTTTTACAGGTTAGATACCAGTCACTACAATCTCTGAAGTAACTTGGTGTGTACTGAGCTTTATGGGGCATTTGGAGACCAAAACCCAAGTTTCAAACTATATGGAACAATAACACGTGACCGTCATGTTTCCCTACCCAGTGATCGTAGACTTAAGGACCAGTTATAGTGACAGTTTTTAATTATATAATGATATAATATTAATATCGCAGCAAAAATAAACAACTAAAAAAAAAAATCCCAATAAGCACTTAGATATTGACAGAACAGCACTAAATAAACTTTTCATATATAAAAACAAAGTCCTAGGAAAAGTAAAGACAATAAGAAATATAGCCGCAAGCGGCGATTAACGGGGTCCAAGCAGTATTGCAGCGGTTTTTTAGATATTGACGTGTCAGTTGTGGCGCCCCCTATGGACGAAATTTCACATTTGGCGTGCTTTCAAAGAATGTTGTGGCAATTGTGTGTGAGACAAGTTTCGTTAAGTTTGGACAATCACATCACTAGATATAGGCAATAGAATCACTATCGGCCACGCCTTAAATGTTGATTGACATGTTACTTGGAAATGGAATGACGCATCAGAATTCTCTCCACAACTTTCTGTCAGCATCGTGTGGAGAAGACGCGCGCCAAGTGTCGTGCGAATCGCATGAACAGCCTCAGACTAGTTCATTTGACTTTCTTTCGTTTTTTTTGAAAATGGCGGGAAATTTTGGCAGACGGAAATTGGCGGGAATTGGTGCGTTAGATTCGGGAGCTTCCGAGGAATTAGAGGGAGAAAAATAATTTCTCAAAAATTCCATGCAGAGCTCGAGATATGACCCAAAACACGTAAACGTGCTTGTTGTAGCGCCCTGCGGAAACAACAATAATAATAAATATAGCCGCAAGCGGCGATTAATGGGGTCCAAGCAGTATTGCAGCCGCCATGTGTCCGACCTGTTTCATATTTGGTACATGGCTTCTACGTGCCACGAAGAATAAGCCTATCAAGTGTCATGAAGATTGGCCATTCACACTAGCAGATATTAGCTGCTGAATTTTGATTGGCTGTTTGGCAGCCATTTTGGTAATCCAGCCAATCAGCACTTTAGGCAATGTAGCCAAATGGGTCCAAGTATAAGTATACCAAATTTCAGATTTTTAGATCACGCGGTTTTTGAGATATTGATATGTCAGTTGTAGCGCCCCCCTATGGACGAAATTTCCCAAAATGTGGCCTGCTTCCAAAGAATTTTGTGGTGACTGTGCGTGACAAGGTTCATTACGTTGGGACAATCACATCACTAGATATAGGCAATAGAATAACTATGGGCCACACCTTAAACTTTGATTGACATGTTACTTCGAAATGGAAGGACATATCAAAATTCGCTTGACAACTTTTTATCAGCATTGTCTGGAGATGACGCATACCAAATTTTATGCGAATCGGATGAAAAGCCTCAGACAAGTTCATTTTACTTTCACTAAGTTTTTTGAAAATGGCGGGAAATTTTGGTAGGCCAAATTGGCGCAAATGGGTGCGTTAGATTCGGGAGCTTTGAGAGCCCTAGATATGACCCAAAACGTAAATGTGCTTATTATAGCGCCCCCTAGAGGTGCGTCAAAGTAATATCTCTACTGGAAGATCGTTAACAGGTCTGGAACCTACCTACCAAGTTTGGTGTCTGTGCAACGTATAGTTTTTGCTGCCCAGACATTTTTAGGGTATTTTGAAGAAACAACAACAATAATAATAATAACTAGATATGACAATGTCGGAT
Organism: Lampris incognitus; assembly: GCF_029633865.1. NCBI lineage: Eukaryota > Metazoa > Chordata > Actinopteri > Lampriformes > Lampridae > Lampris > Lampris incognitus. The sequence continues at coordinate 6,646,592 of NC_079214.1, read as the reverse complement.
TACTTGGGTCGCCTGTGTCCTAGACGATTACCGTAATGTCGTAACACGTCCATTGCTTCAGAAACATGTGCCAGAGTTTCCAAAACTGGACCAGACGGTGTGTGATTTCTTGCGTCCTAGCCGACTGCCGTAAAAAGAACAAGTATGTCGTTAAACCCAGGTGGTGTCCTGGCGTGTGGCATGTAGAGCTGCAGCGCTTCCACACCAAATAAGTCAAAATAGCGGGCAAACTATATGACTGACATAGGTGGTCCCGATAGTAAAGTTGTTGAGCACATTGAGATGCATGGGTCGATTAAGTTTTGTGTTGCTCTGACTTATGCTGTGGGAGTTATGGCCTTTTAAGCATGACCCTTTGTTATAGCGCCACCATCTGGCTGACATGGGTGATTTGCAGTGCCAGAGTAGTGGGGGGCCGTATGAATCCACCTACCAAATTTGGTTGGTCTAGGACTTATGGTTGCTGAGCCTCAGACACTTTTAGCTGAGAAACCGCGCCCAAACTAATACAAGTCAAAATGGCGGGCAAACTATATGGCTGACATATGTGGTCCCAATAACAAACTTGTAGAGCACATTCACATGCATAGGTCTGTGCAGTTTTGTGTTGTTCTGACTTATGGTGTGGGAATTACACATGACCCTTTGTTATAGCGCCACCATCTGGCTGACATAGGTGATTTGTGGTGCCCGAGGAGTGGGGGGCCATAGGAATCCACGTACTAAAGTTGGTTGGTCTAGGACTTACGGTTGCTGAGCCTCACACACTTTTAGTGGAGAAAAATAATAATAATCCTAACAAATACAATAGGGTTCCACCAGCTTCGCTGCTCGGACCCCTAATAATAATAAAAATCCTCAGAAAACAACAGGGCCCAGCAGCAGCTGCCGCTGCTCGGACCCCTAACAATAAGAACTAAGGGGAAGTTATAGAGTGTGTGTGCGCATTACAGAGGAGAAACTTCCAGCGGTTTCATTCAGCAGCTGGGTTTTAAGTCTGTACTTGAAGTTGGAGGACTGACTGGAGCAGCGGCCATCGGAAGCAAAAGCAGAAGTGGGTGACGGTAATCTGGATCTGGGCAGGTGTAATTATTTACAGGTCAAAATGAAGACATTCTGGCTTATGTAGTTTTAAAATGCTAACATATTTTACAAGTACACTGTGGGACGTTTATACACTCAAAAGGTTTACCTGGTCTTGCCTTGGGTCTGAGATGAAAATGCATTAAATCTGGTTTTGCCACTTGTAAATGTGGTCACCTATCATGGATAAGATGGAAGAGGCCTTTCCAGGATGTAACAGAAGAAAACATGTTGAATCCACAGCTGGATTGTTTAACACCAGAACGACCGGGATTTCACTCCTACCCAAAACGACCATGGGTGGTCAAAATGACTGCCGGGTTTTAAACTCTACATTCTGTCAAGGTAATGACATCAGTCCTGTGTTGGGTCATAAACAGGCAGCCGCTGCTGTTTGGATCATTTTCCATCCACTTCGCTCAAGACGTCCAATACTTCACCAGTCTCGCAGAACAGAACATTCTGCACCGAGGTAAACCACTTCCGTCCTGCTCTGATCCAGCCACAGACAGTCATGAAGGGCCAAGGCCATGCAGGTCTTCCATCCGACCAGTCACTACAGCAGATCCCACTGATCAGCCTGTCGTCTCTGGCTGAAGGTGTAAATCAGCTGAAGGAGTGATTCTGTGGCAAGGAGAACCTGCAGTCCTGGCCCTCCATGGCCCATCATAGATCCATGTCTGGATCAGTTAGCAAAATGTTTTGCCAAATTACTTCAGAATCTTTATAATCTTACAATGACCTCAAAATGCTGTCAGCGTTACGTTTTTTTGTTTTTGCCTCCCTCAAATAAGGCAATATCTTTTCGACTGAATTGTTTTCAAAAAGTACCAACTGTGATTCTACTGGACTCTTAACCTCAGCTGTTTATAAGGTCTAGTTAGCAGATATCAACCATGACCGCTGTCGTTTGCTGAGGACTGTGGGTACCAGCCAGACGACTCAGCCAGCCCGACTCCTGTGTGTTGAATGTAGGAATCTGGGAAGTTGGTCTATTCTTAGACCTGTTCCCGAACTCCTGTTGATATTTACTACTCATGTTGTGCTGCAGCAAAGCAGAAGTACCAGACACACTTCCGTCTTGCTGCCCAAAACCAGAACGATCCTTAAAATTGAACATACCAGTGATTTTTTTTGTGCTTCAGCCCATTAACTACAAAGGGTGTATTATTGACACTACTGTTGACCATTTTCCAAAGTATACCGTACAGTTTTAGATTTCTTTTGGCATTTTCCACCTTTACTGAACAGTGACAGTAGAGAGAGACAGGAAAGCCAGGGGAGAAAGAGGGGATGACATGCAGCAAAGGGCCTGGGCCGGATTCGAACCCCGGCCACTGCAGTAAAGACTCTGTCTTACGTGGTACCGCTCTACCAGGTGAGCCACCGGGGGCGCCCCCAGCGATGTTTTAAAGTGTTTCTCCTGCATTCCCGTGAGCCGTTGTTTTCCATTCACATTAGTAGAGCATGAAATTCTGCTTGCAGGCTTGAAACTTGCATGAGATGGTTATCTGTCACAGGTAAAATAAAAAAAAATTTCCCCAGGCAGCACAGTGGCACAGTAGTTAGCGTGGTCGCCTCACAGCAAGAACGCCCTGGGTTCGAGCCCCGGGGTAGTCCAAACTCGGTGGGTCGTCCTCTGTGTGGAGTTTGCATGTTCTTCCTATGTCTGCGTGGGTTTCCTCCGGGTGCTCCGATTTCCTCCCACGGTCCAAAGACATGTAGGTCAGGTGGATCGGCCGTACTAAATCGTCCCTAGGTATGTGTGTGTGTCGGCCATGCAATGGCCTGGCGGCCTGTCCAGGGTGTCTCCCCACCTGCCGCCCAATGACTGCTGGGATAGGCTCCAGCATCCCCATTACCCTGAGAGCAGGATAAGCAATTAAGAAAATGGATGGATGGATGGACCCCCCTTTTTTTTTCTCCCCAATTGTATCCAGCCAATTACCCCACTCTTCTGAGCTTTCCCGGTCTCTGCTCCACCCCCTCTGCCGATCCGGGGAGGGCTGCAGACTACCACATGCCTCCTCCCATACATGTGGAGTCACCAGCTGCTTCTTTTCACCTGACAGTGAGGAGTTTCACCAGGGGGGACGTAGTACGTGGGAGGATCACACTATTCCCCCCAGTTCTACCTCCCCCCTGAACAGGCACCCCGACCGACCAGAGGTGGCACTGGTGCAGCGACCAGGACACATACCCACATCTGGCTTCCCACCCGCAGACATGGCCAGTTGTGTCTGTAGGGACGTCTGACCAAGCCGGAGATAACTCAGGGATTCGAACCAGCGATCCTCGTGTTGGTAGCAACGGAATAGGCCGCGATGCTACCCGGACACCCACATGGATTGTTTTTAAGTCCTCCGGGTGGTGCATTCTGGTGCGCTTCATGAGCCATGCTGTCATAAACTCGAGTGCAGAAGATAAACAGAAATCTGATACGGACAAATTTAAAAAAGGATAAAGGGACTTCAGGAGCTTCTTAGAATAAAGTTTCCTGTTTAGCAGCTGATTCAACTCTGTCGTGGAAGGCGCCACGCAAGAGGACTTTACAATATCCACACTTTCAATTGCCCCGTCATGCAACGACGGTGTAACTGACAAAATAACGCTGACTAAACGTTCACTGTGATGGATTATCTGTATCACGCAGGTTCAAGTCTCTGCAGGTTGATTTTCACTGCATACTGAAATGTGTTGAAACCAGTGGCTCCAGGGAATGCTGGGGAAAAAAAATCCTTCAAAGGTGACAAAAAAGCTAGTGTGCTTTGGAGAAGGGTCAGGATTGGGGGAGCCCTGGTGACTCAGCCCTTACTGCAGCTGCCCGGGTTCGAATCTGGCCCGGGCCCTTCACTGCATGTGATCCCGCCCCCCCCGCCTTTCCTGTCTCTCTCTACTATCCCATCCAATAAAGGCGGAAAATGCCAACAAGGGTCAGGAGTGATGTAAAATATAGGCCAGTTGTAGTAAACAGGTCAAAACATGCAAAAAGAAAAAAGAAAGAGCCGGTACTCAGGTGGAGGGATTAGAGGGAGTAAGGGCACACCTCTGCTAATTTACAACTACTGTACAGGGACCCGGTACATTTATACAACCCAGTTACTACACAAACCTTGTTTAACAATCACTTCCTTGTGGTTCATACACCAGCACGTTGGGAGTTGGGGGGGGGCATATTTCAGACTGCAAGGCAGATGAGGTGCACGTCTTCACAGGGCAGGTAAACCTTCCACAGGCACCGCATTTACACAACAGACAGGCTGCGTTTTCAGTCCAGCTGCTCACTAAACCAATGTCCTCTTTACAGCAGGAAACTCGTGTTCGTAGAAAAAGCGCAGGTGGAGCAAAGCCTAAGGCGGGGGGTAAATAAAACTATTACCACGTTAAAAAGGATGCTTAATGGAGGAGTCATCTGTACATGTGTAGACATTCCTTGTTCATCTTACAATATGGCGAGTGGGTCGTCCGGTTTGCTCTGACTGGACAAGGACGCCGCCTCAATTGGCGCGAACGCCATGTCATGTTTCAGGACAGTCAACGAGCTGGGGGACGTGACCGGGGGAGTGACCGGCTCTCTGACCTCGCTGTTCGACGACGCTCCTGACAGAACCAAACCTTTGTCAGATGTCCCTGATGCGGAGGACGGCAAACTCGGCGGTGACGACTGACTGACTGTCTGTTGACCTTCGACGGCGGTCGTCTCCGTCGCTCCTTTGGCCAGAGACAGGACCTTTTGCTCTGCCGCCCCTTTCGGTTGGTGGACGGCGGCCTCGTTAACGACGAGAAGAACACTTCCCGAGTCCACCTTTTCCACTTGTTTCACGGCAATGTTCTTTAGTCCTTCGGCGGGCGCTGACCGAAAGATGAGCAAGACCTTTGACGGTTCCCCCAATGCAAGATGCCTGGGTAGAGGACAGGGTGAATATTCTGGTTTAGATTTTCATGTCAGTCCACGCTCCCCCCCCCCCAACACAACATACACAGAAAACGTCTTAGCGAGTCCGTCAACACCGACAGTTACAGCAAACGACTGCAAGAACTTCTGCAAAGGAAAACGTTTTTATGAGCAACTGACACAATACAAGAACTGCAAAGGAAAACGTGAGCAACTGACACTATACAAAAGCTGCATAAAGAGCAATTTATCAGTTTCAATGTGGAACTGTACAAAACAGACATACTTGCAATGAAAATCATGTTTAGCGTTTTTTTTTTTCAAACCCCCCCCCCCCCCTCCAACTGTACTTGGCCAATCACCCCACTCTCCCGAGCCGTCCCGGTCACTGCTCCACCCCCTCTGCCGATCCTGGGAGGGCTGCAGACTACCACATGCCTCCACCGATACATGTGGAGTCACCAGCCGCTTCTTTTCACCAGTTTAAATATTTTGCTGAACACCATCGAGAGTATCCTGACTGGCTGCATCATGGCCTGACATGGCAGCTGCACTGCCCTTACCGCAAGACTCTGCAGAGGGTGGTGGAAACAGTGCAGCACATCACCAGGACTGAGCTACCAGCCATGTCAGACCTCTACACACAGAGGCGCAGGAGGAAAGCCCAGCAGACAGTTGAGGACCGCAGCCACCCCGGCCTCAAAAGGCCCCTTTCCACCGCCCTGGTGCCGGTGCCTAATCTAGAACCGGTTCCACACTTTTCCACCGAAGAAAGACTGGTGCTGGTGCCAAAAAAACTGGCACCGGCACGGCACCACAAAATTGCTGAACCAGAAGTTGGAACCTGATGTCAGTGGCTATGGGAGGGGCTACCGCAACACATTCGCCACCCCTTAACCCTTGGCACGTGTCTATCGATGTTTAGTTCTGCAGTAAAAATAAGAAATTCGCCACCATGAATGTTTTCTCAAACACAAAAGCACCAAGGGAGAACTGGATCCGCACCGGCACCGTTCTGGTGGAAAAGAGGCTACCACCACTCTGTTACCATCTGGCAAAGAGTACCCGAGCCCGATCCCACAGGCTTAAGGACAGTTTTCACACACAAGCCATAAGACTCCTCCAAACACACACACACACACACACACACACAATGCATACTCCTCACTTTATTCTGCACTGTTCGTCTTTCTGCTGTACCATTCCTGCACTATGCACATACACACGTATATACAACCATATTTACCTCAGCTGCTGTACTATTTTTTCATTTTTTTCACTTATATTTTTATTTCTATTCTCATTCTAACTTTATTACTAACCCCTGTAAATACTGTACATTTCAGACTGTGAAACATTACATTTTAGATTCCAGATTTTAGTTTAACCTTAAATTTAAATACTTGCCTAAGAATTTCCTTGCCAGCGACCGTTGTATTGTTGTATTGCTGTATTGTTGTATTGCTGCACATCTGAGTAATAAACTTGAAACAAACTTCGATCGTCTTTTAACCCGTCCATCCAGTGATTATGACAGCCTCAGTCAGGATTTCTTCCTCTGTGTTTTTATTTAGGCATGAAATTTTTTTTTTAACTTCAATTTTTCTTAAACACCCACTTTTAAAGGAGTTTATCTCATGTCCAGCCAGGCGGAAAGCATGCGTTTCAGTCTCCAACAAACCCATGAGTAAAATGATGTTTTACATTAAAACTACAATATATATCTTTATCGCTGTTACACTAATGTGCCCCCCCCCTTTGTACTTGGCCAATTACCCCACTCTTCTGAGCTGTCCCGGTTGCTGCTCCACCCCCTCTGCCGGTCCGGGGAGGGCTGCAGACTACCACATGCCTCCTCCCATACATGTGGAGTCACCAGCTGCTTCTTTTCACCTGACAGTGAGGAGTTTCACCAGGGGTATGTAGCAGGTGGGACGATCACGCTATTCCCCCCAGTCCCCCCCCCAACCGACCAGAGGAGGCGCTAGTGTAGCGACCAGGACACATACCCACATCTGGCTTCCCACCCACAGACACGGCCAATTGTGTCTGCAGGGACGCCCGACCAAGCCGGAGGTAACACGGGGATTCGAACCGGTGATCCCCGTGTTGACAGGCAACGGAATAGACCACTATGCTCCCTGGACACCCCTAATGTGTTCACATATTTTGACATATTCTTATACCCATTGCAATGCAAAAACGTTGACCCTCGCGCCTGTCTTCTCCCTCCCTCCTCATTCAGCTCCTCGCTCTTGACTCCTCAGCCCCCCTTCCTACCTGCCCCCGTTGAACTGTATATTTTTTCAATGAACATTTTCTATAAAAATAACAGAAAAATATTGCCCATGGCTCTCCAAACACTCTCAGATGTAAATCAGCATTACAGTCTCTTCGCTTTTACTGACTTGTACATCACCGAGTCTATCTTCTTCTTTTTCTTTACCCCACTCTTCCGAGCCATCCCAGTCGCTGCTCCACCCCCTCTGCCGGTCCGGGGAGGGCTGCAGACTACCACATGTCTCCTCCGATACACGTGGAGACGCCAGCCGCTTCTTTTCACCGGACAGTGAGGAGTTTCACCAGGGGGATGTAGCGTGTGGGAGGATGATGCTATTCCCTGCAGTCCCCCCCCCCAAACAGGCACCCCAGTCGACCAGAGGAGGCGCTAGTGCAGCAACCAGGACACATACCCATATCCAGCTTCCCACCTGCAGACATGGCCAATTGTGTCTGCAGGGACACCCGACCAAGCTGGAGGCGACACCACCAGGTCTATCTTCTATGAAAATTGGCAAAGCACCCAGGGCACAAAGCCACAAGGCACTGCATGCAGATGTACTTGGTTTTTCGTGTGCATGCAGCATCGTGGCATCGGCTTGCATTCTTCGCTTCGGTGAGCTGGGGCCAGTGGTTTCCAGGGCCAAACCTGGTCTCAGGGGGGACGCTGGACACTGCTCTGCGCTTCAAAGGAGGCGGGGTGGCACCGGGTCTTTCTCTTGTGTGTGTCTGGATGGAACCTGCATTTACTAGCGCACGAGCTACAGATGCCTCGAAATGCGGAAGATCCTTCTTTTCCAGTCCAGATGTTCTGTAGAGGTGCCAGGCATTCACAGTGGTCACCTCCAGGAAGTGAAAGGACACTTGGACATACCACCGTTTGTGTCCCGTTAGTTAAAAACTGATCTTCACAGGTTAAGGAAAAACCACTGCAACCTACACGATAAGTAAATGCATGATGATGAGCGCCGCACTCATCGTCACGCATTTACTCATCGTGTACGTTGTAAACCTTCACGTGACGTTCAAGTCTGACAGGAAGTTGCGGTGTGATCAGTGAGTTTTCAGTCTAGGTACATTAGAAGTATAAAATGGATGGTGTCCGGTTGCTACTCACCTCTGACTCGGAGCCTTGGTGTCTGCAGGGGAAGAGCACACGAGATGTGTCACAAGTCTGCCCGGCAAACACGAAACTCGTTTTCTGATACGAGTTGTGTGAAAGTAAGAAACAACAACACACCTTTCTCGTGAATGACTTTGCACGTATGATTTGGATGCTCAGCTAAATGTTTGGTCATGAGGTCGCTTCTGGATCCGTCCATGAAGAGATTACAGTTGAGACAGGACAGACCAAACCTGAGATGAAAAAATATCAGACCTGTCAGTCCAACCAGACAACCTCCCCCCTTCTCCCCGTCTGTGATGGGTTTAGTCACTATCTGATAAAAACAACATTATCATATCGCATTTCTCTTCCACCCACTTACTTCCAAGCTCCGGGACCTTTCCGATTTTTCATTTTCATAAACCGGTCTTTTGTAATGGCACTGTGAAACCTGACACGGGTAAAAGAGCACAATCGTCAAGTGAATACGGAGAACCCGAGATGCTCGACAACACCGCAAAAACAATACATAATATCACAGAGGTGACAATTTACTCACCGTATCATGTGATTCCCAATGGAGATTTTACAACTGGTCCGGTATTTACACGCTCCGCAGTTTACAAAGATGGGATAATGGTCAAAGAAGTCGTGGATCTTCGTGTCACACTCAATGCACGTGTAATGTCCTCCACTGGTTCTGAGAGCAAGGAAAAAGCAACACAAGACTTTACTTTCTTCATCCACTCATGCATGCTGTTCACAATACTCCATGAAGGACTTGTATCTGTGTGCAGGACCAGATTTAACACCAGAACAACCAGGATTTCACTCCTACCTAAAATGGTGGTTTTAGGTAGAGCTTATCATAACTTTTATGTGCAATTGAGCTAAAACTAATTTTAATGCAAATATATGCAATTATAGGAGCATTCAGGGAGCGGCAGGTCTGTACCCCCCCCCATTAAGTTATTAAACTTTGAAAATCCAAAACGGTCATAATGACCGCCGTGGTCGTTCTAGTGTTACAAGTCATGCAAAAAACACCGATTTGAAATTCTTATTGTATCTGGTCAAGCCACGGTTTATTTGTTCCTTATTGGGATTTTACGTACATTGAATCGACACCCGGACTCATGGTCAAGGCACTTCCAGTAGAAGTTTTTGTACGATTATTATTACTGTTCACTGTGCCGACACGACTCAAGGGTTCAACTACAGAGTGAGTTTTCTGTTTCCTGTGGCCAACCTGTGGTCCCTGATCACATTTAGCTATAAACTACTCTATTAGTGCACCAGCTCCTTTTTTTTTTTGGGCTTCAAAAATTGTATCTGGCCAATTACCCCACTCTTCCGAGCCGTCCCGGTCGCTGCTCCACCCCCTCTGCTGATCCGGAGAGGGCTGCAGACTACCACATGCCTCCTCCGATACATGTGGAGTCACGGACCGCTTCGTTTCACCTGACAATGAGGAGTTTCACAAGGGGGATGTAGCACGGGGGAGGATCATGCTACCCCCCCCCCCCACCAAACAGGCGCCCCGACCAACCAGAGGAGGCGCTAGTGCAGCGACCAGGACATACACCCACATCCAGCTTCCCACCCACAGACACAGCCAATTGTGTCTGTAGGGACGCCCGACCAAGCCGGAGATAACACGGTGATTCGAACTGGTGATCCTAATGTTGGTAGGCAACGGAATAGACCGTTACGCCACCCGGATGCCCGCACACCATCTCCTTTAAAATCTGTACCCTGTTTCAAAGCCGATAATCAAATGTTCTAATATCCAAGGCAAGGCAGTCAAATCTATGATCCTCGTTATTTTTTAACTGACAATTTGTCGAATCGTGTCGTATCGTAGTTGGTCAGGCAAGTGAAGTCAAATATCTAGGAAGTCTTTTTAGTATTGAAATATTTCCAGACAACTTTTTATTGTTATTTTGGGGGGGGGGGTTTAAAATTATTTTTATCTGTTTGTATATTTTACTGTATTATTTTTTTTGTTGATGTTGTACTGTTCTGTTTATATCTTTTTAAAAACTTAAGCGAGGAAAAAAATGTTGATTGGTGTTTTGATCAACCTTTAAAAAAGGTCCCTGAACATCGCTGCGTCTTTTATCTGCACTTAATTTACATCTACGTGACACTACGTTCTAGAAAGTCCCTTTAACTTCCTTTCTTATTTTTAATTTTACAAGGATAGCATAATTCAATATGTCCACAAAGTCAAGCTGGTTATAAATACATTTGTGAGGGTGCCGCAATAAGCTATAACATCTGATGGGTCATTTTAAATAAAATGTGGCGACCATAATGGAAAGGCTAACAAAACTGCTTTAGAACCGACCGTCAGTTTTATCAGAGGAATAATCCAGGATATCTGCATGAACTTCAACGTGTTTAATGTGCTTCGGAAAAACGGTTCGTCATTTTATTTACTGATAAGCGGTGGAACATGAACGAGAAGATGGCTTCTCTGACTGTGCTAACCCTGACCTGAGGTTCCTTAGAGACAGGTTATGCTTCGATATGCGGCGCTCTTGCTTCTTGGCCCGATCAGATGTGGCTTTCATCACAGCTGGCAGGATCAGCTTAGTCTTGGACACATTGCTGTGAGCTCTGTTCTGCTGATGGTACGTTGGAACCTCTGGACTGGTATTTAAATCGAGGTGATCTGGAGTGGTCGGTGATTTTCCAGTGAAGGAGGCTCGGATTGTCACCTGGAAAGAGAAACCAAAACGAAAATTCAATTTCTACACATTTCATTTCAGGTTGGAATACACCCCCAGCTTTTCTCCCCAATTGTATCTGGCCAGTTACCCCACTCTTCCGAGCCGTCCCGGCCGCTGCTCCACCCCCTCTGCCAATCCGGGAAGGGCTGCAGACTACTACATGCCTCCTCCCATACATGTGGAGTCGCCAGCCGCTTCTTTTCACCTGACAGTGAAGAATTTCACCGGGGGAGCGCGTGGGAGGATCACGTTATTCCCCCAAGTTCCCCCTTCCCCCTGAACAGGCGCCCTGACCGACCAGAGGAGGTGCTAGAGCAGCAACCAGGACACATATGCCTTGCCGGCTTCTCACCCGCAGACACGGCCGATTGTTTCTGTAGGTAACACGGGGATTCAAACCGTTGATCCCCATGTTGGCAGGCAGCAGAATAGACCGCTACCTAGACACCAAATAATTCAAATGTTTTAATCCTGATGACAGGGTCAGACCTTTGTTCCTGGGGGAAGGCCCTCCAGGGCTTTCGGCTTCTTGAAGGTCTTATGGTAGTGAGTCTTATGATCAACTCTCTCCTTGTAGGTGAGGAAGTTTAGTCTGCATTTTCCACAGCGATGGATTCCTTTTTTCTGATATTTAGAAACAAACAAATTTCAGGGAGGACATACGTAAATCAGTTTACATGGCATAAACGTGTAATCCATTTCTTCACAACCTTTTGGTGCATTCACTGAAAGAATACAACGAGTGTGAAATTCTTATACTGCTATTTATGGAACAGCAATTAATTTTACAGGGTGTCTTTCTACTAAATGTGTTACTCCTTCAGGGCAGGTGAAGAAGAGCCGGCCTTACTGTCAACCCGTTATGTATTACGCAAAGGTGCTCAGCAGACAGCCAAATCAATCCAATATGGAGGTGGAACTAATCGGGCAACGCACAAGTGGGATCCAACTCTTGAAGTAACGCCATTCTCAAGTTGAATGGACCCCTGCATGAGCAGGCTGTTGTGAAAGTGCATTGCTCTGTGCAAGCCTCAACTTCTAATCTCCCCGAAGTTGAAACAATAACCTTTTGAGGGCAAACTATACTTCAAACTGCTGTTCTTCCAACTCAGAACCATACCTGATGTCTCATGTAGTGTTGAAGGTAGGAATGACTACTTCTGAGGACTTTAAGGCAGAAGGGACACAGTAGATCTTTTGTGTTTTCATGCGCACTTCGAAAATGTGTCTCTACGTCACAGAAGAAAGATGACCTGTAATTGCACACCTGTGGGGAAAGGTCAAAGTCTCAGTTACAGAAAATCATTTACTCTTCTGTAGACTTTGGATTGTGTGTATAGTTCAGACCAAACTCTCCATCCAGTAACAAACCCGACAGATGTAGGGCATTTCTCCAGGCTTGTGGTTGTCTTTCATGTGCTCCAGAAGAACTTGTTCTGACTCAAATGCCAATTCACATATCTTACAGATAGCTGATGAGAGAGAAAGAAGGGAATTAGGAATGGTCCCAGTTGTTTTAATGCATTGTTGTTGGGTTCAACTATATAAAACAAATTGTTATACTTGATGATTCGAAAGGACTGTGGGCGCTCTCGATGTGGCACTGCAGCTGGAATGGAGTCGTGTACTGCCGGTAGCAGTGTTGGCAGGTTGTGTGGCTTTCCCAGCTCTCACTATTCTGCTTTTCCAGCTCCAGGTGGTGCTTCATGTGGTTCATGAACCTGACAGGGAAGACACACATAGACACACAGTCAAAAAAAAATGGTCACACAACCCTTTGACTTGGATGATTTCCTTGGTGGCTTTCAGCAACAGCGTTCTGCAGAAATACGTAAGCTTACGTATATAAAAACCTGTTATTGAGGGGTTAGTTTTGTATGCCTTCAGCAGCAAGGCAACATAACTAACTAAGACCTTGGTTCCTTGTTAATGGAGGGAATCATCAGGTAACTGTGGCTGTGTGAACCAACAATATCAAACAATACCAGATATGGGCTTCAAGGTTGGCTCTCTAGAAATTCACTGACCGTGTTGGCTCTGAGCCTTGTTATGAGAACGCTGACAACGTTTTGCAACTTCAAAACTCATGTAGAGCTGCAATTATCAGCCACCCATATCTACAGCTGACATTTTCTGATCAATGATAAATTCTCAAATTGCATACATTTGCAGTCCCTCTTGGGCACTGAACTGGTCAATTAAACCCTCCATTGTGTGATCATATTCGAAAACACTTCCTAAAACCTCCAATGTGAGATTATATTCGATGTTTGTCTATATTTGATAGAAAAAACGAAATACATTATTACAATCCACACCCAAGCCATAGAACAAAACAAACCCCTTAACAATACACGGTCTGTGTGAACCCCGCTTATACATCAGGTCCCAGAGGGTTTAAAAAAGATAAATTAACCATTCTTCTTGCACCGTGCTTTCTAAGCATGTCTAATGGCCGTTATAATACCAGCAATTACACAAAGTTTTTCTGCTTTGCTTAATGGTATAGTGATCTGTAGCTGCTCTCAAACCCTCCACATCTAGCTGCCACTGCTGCCCTGATGAGACGTGGTCCATTTTTCAGCCCAAGAATTGTGCTACCTCAGCTCCCCTAATAGAAATGTTCATGCGGCTGAACCTTGACCTCCACTGTGAGTGCAGTAGCAGTACAAATGTGTTCCCCCATTAAAAGCAGCATACAGTGCTTTTTTTTTTGTAGTGTGCTGAAGAAGTTATTTAATCAAAGGAGCAGCCCCTATGCCACCTAAACTAGTAGTCATTTTTCACTTTTAGACCCATGAGGGAAAAGAGTGCGACATCTTCATCCATCTGAGAGGAAAACTAATGGGGTTTTTCCATTTGGTGTGATGTACCCATAGCGCATCTTGTCATGAGCAGCTGTGATCAGCGTCTGTACTACAGCCACAGCACCAGCCATTTTCCACAGGACAGGAGCGGCAAGGGGAAAGGCATTGCTTACCTTTATTAAATTGGAAGGTTTGAGCTGATGACATAAACCATACACAAAGCATTCCTGCACAGTGTTTGCTTTCCAGCATGGAGCTTGTGGCTCATGCCGGATTCCTATTAAGCATATACTCTCTCTATATCTATATCTATATATATATATATCACATACACACACACACACACACACACACACACACTGAGGCATGGAGCTGGACAACTAAACGTAGGCAGATCAGAAAATACAAAAGCAGCAAAAGATAATAAAAGAATGTAGACATTTTTATTTATTTATTTTTATTTTATTATTATTAAATAAAGATAATGCTTGTTTACAAGGAGCAGCTGCATTGCCAAAAACAGATAAATCGCATGGTAAGAATACATAACGTGCAACCAAGCACGAGTTTGGGCCGATACTTGACTTCAATATGATTTCATGTCATATCCATGGGTTAGTACTACATTTGGATAGCTGCAATTTTCACTGACAATTTAAGACAAGGTAATTATCTATTTAATCTATTTATTTTTATATTTATAATATTGCAGTTATAATTTACATTATTTTTATTATATATTACATATATATTATAAATTTATAATATTTTTTATAATTATAATAATTTATCTATTATCTATTTAAGATAATCATTAGGCTTAATTGTTAGATTGAGATACCTGTTTTATTGTGACTTTAAAAAGATCAAGAAAAGAATCTTTGACACAATATTGCCAAACAGTTTTGTACCTATAGGAACATGACCTCAATTTCTTGGGCACTAGCTCGTTGTCTGTGGCTACATCAGGGAAATGAATATGCCGTTAATAATGGTTTATAATCTATGCATGAAAAGGAAAAATAAATCAGCAAATTACACCAACATTGCTCTTGTGAAGTATGTAAAGTATAAGCATCAAAGTGTAAGTATATGTTAAGATCTCTGGTGTTCTGTGGATGAAATTTCTTTTGAGCTTTCATTGTCTCATTATACCCAGTTGTTGTTATTGTATAACTCAATTTTCATAACCCGTTGTTCCACAAAATTAATTATTTTTGTATTTGTAAATAACGTTTTGCATTAGCTAAATTTTGCCAGTTGCCAGACACCCCCCGTATGGACTAGGGTGGGGCCAGCTGAATGGTAGGAGAAAACTGTCACAGAATTTACTACAGACTGGATTCTCAATTTCAGGCACCATGTGGAAATGTGTGTGTCCCACTTCATAACAGAGTAGCAGCATCACTGTGGAAACAGGTGATGAATTCAGAATACCACAGTGTTGCTCACTTGTTAGGCGTTATAAACGAGTCGCTCTTTGCTGAACTTGTGCGTATACCTAATGAGGCAAAAGTGGCTGAGACTGCACACTACTCTGAGCGGATGTGGGTTGTGCCTCATTATGTCGATGCAAATGATAGGTCACACCTCCCAATTGTCACTAGGACAGGATGTTGTCCTTGAGGGAAATTTGTAATTTGTGATATTGGGCTATACAAATAAAATTGACTTGACTTCACTACAGAAGAATTTCATAGAGGCTACTTTAACTACAAAGTTTGGGACTCCCTAAAGCCTCCTACAAACGGTGCGATTTTAGCATTCCTATAAGTTTATTACAAGCTAGACTGTGCGATATGGATCTAATAAACTTGGGTACGACATCAATTTTGATGTATGTAGACTGTACGATAACACCTACTGAATCGCAGGCTACGACGCATGTCCATAAAAACATCATCAGCATGCGTGCTGCATCAGCGCGCGTAATCAACCTACACTGCTGGTAGAGCAAAAAGATGCCAAGCAGGAATTGAGTCCTTTCAATAGTCGCCGCAGCTCATTTTGCTGCTCGTTTTGTTGAATCCATCACATTTGGGTCACAGATGCTGACAGTCTGTTTGCTTGTGTTTAGCGCCAGCAAAGATTCGGTGTGGCGTTGATCAGTGCGTCACTGCATGCTGCATTTCTATTGGTTGGTCAGCAGACGTAGGTCGCAGCAGCAGTCACATTGTGAGACGGTCATCTTAAATTTCTGACACTGTCAGACTTTTGTCCCAGGTTATCTTCGGTCACAAGACCGTAATAACGGCCGTCTTTCAACCTGTCTCTCAGTGCGACGTAGGACCACCGTTTTGGAGCCACGACCAAAGACATCGCCACGTTTAGTCATCTTTCGTCTGAGACGGCCCAAATCCACAGTCTGTAGGAGGCTTAACACCAAAGTTGGATTACAAACTGGGCATGCCGGGTGAGTGCCCCGGGGCCCCGGACCACGAGGGGCCCCAAAAGGTCAGGGGTATTACGTCCTTGTATAGTAGGGATCCCCAATCATACCCTACAAGGGACATTTATTCCAACCCTGTGTCGCGATGCAGGACTCAAGCTGGTCTCTATTGATGTGGGGGCCCCAAGCTACAGTCTCTACTGATGCGGGGCCCCAAGCTACAAAGTCTCTATTGATGCGGTGCCCCACGCTACAGTCTCTACTGATGCAGGGCCCCAAGCTACAAAGTCTCTATTGATGTGGGGCCCCAAGTTACAGTCACTATTGATGCAGGGTTCAAGCTAGTCTCTATTGATGCAGGGCCCCTAGCTAAAGTCACTATTGATGCAGGGTCCAAGCTACAATCTATATTGCTGTAGGGCCCCAAGCTACAGTCTCTATTGGTGCAGGGCCCCAAGCCACAGTCTCTATTGATGCAGGGCCCCAAGCTATTCTCATCTGTTTGTTTTATGATTCAAAATTGTGTTGTACTTTGTAGTCGCCATCCGAATCCCATGCAGATTAGCATAGCGTCGACTACCATGTTGGGTATTTGCATTAGTTTTACATTTAACAATTTTTAGTATTGTTTGCGTAGCCTATCTGACGGGGCAGGGGGGGGGGCAGTGGACGTGTGTGCCCCGGGGCCCCCTGGTGGGTTAATCCGGCCATGCTTAACACAGCATGCTGTGGTAGATGGTAAAGGACTGTTCTGGGATGTGTCAGTTGGAAGCCAAGGCAGTGCATGTGATGCCATAGTTTTCAGGCAGCTTGATTTCGGGTAATATGGAAACTTTCAGCCCAATCAGGATAGTTAAATTAGCAGGCGTGAGATGGGTTACTATATCATTGGCGCTATTACATATCCCCAGTAGACATGGCTAATCATGCACTATGCAGACACTGGATACCTGACTGCAACACAGCAGACCCCGGGTGCTGCAGCTGCCCACTGCTCCTACACAACAGGATGGGGTACATGCAGAGGACACATTCATAGTAAGAATACCATGTCGAATAAAGTGGCTTTCATTAATTATAGAATAAGCAAAGCAGGGTCATTAGTTGAGAAGGCTTTTGGGAGGTTGAAAGGAAGATGGCGCTGTTTGATGAAGTGTAATTTTATTTGGGTTGCCAAATAAATTTGCCTAATTGTTCTCACATTGAGCTGGTTTGTTTAATAAATGTTCTTTTTAAAAATGGATTTGCCATTTTCGTATTTAAGAGTAAAAGCTTGAAGTTAATAGGCTATTTTGTTTTTTTGAGATCACACCTGCATAGCTCTACGTTCAGAGTCACGACATCATTCAATAATAATAGTAATAATAATAATAATAATGATGTGGCATCGGAGCCTCTGCAGCCGGCGTCGGAGGATGCGGACCCGGCAGTGGTGGTTGGAGTGACTGCCCGGAGACGGCGCGGGAGCGGCCTCTGTTTCTTCCACCAGCGGTTCGGCGGCAAGGCTAGGCGCTGCGTCCCTCCGTGCACGTTTGAGGTGCCGGGAAACTCCAGGGCCAGCGCTCAGTAGCAGCTGTGGGCGCTGGTGGACATAGTGAGTTGCTCTTCATTAAGGACTCAATGTCAGGAAGACAGTTTCTGGTGGACTCGGGCTCGCAAAAGAGCCTACTCCCTCCAGCTAGCACGGACATGTCAGCCGAAGGCGGCGGCCCACAGTTGAGTGCAGCTAACGGTTCGTCCATTGCGACGAACCGTCCATTGCTTCAACCAATTGATTGGTTGAAGAGTAGGTAAGATTTCAGTCGACCAAGATATTCTTTGGTTGACTACATTCCTATATCGCAACAGTGCTTTTTTCATGCTCTGACGTTTCAGGCTCAGATTACCCATTCCCAGATTGAGCATCACCCTCTGGATGAACTCAAAAAGGTGTTCGTCATTCTTCTTAGATAATCCATATGAAGAGCATATATCAGCCCAAATAAAAGGCAGATAGCTTGAGGGTGTCTTTTCAATGTCATCCATGACAACTTTCTCTTCCAGTATAATGCCAGTGTAGGATGGCTCAAGGCAGTGTTTACCTTATATTCATTCGCTCATTTTGAGCGCCATTTCTAAAATTTCACTATTACTACTTTCGGCTGCTCCCGTTAGGGGTCGCCACAGCGGATCAGCCATTTCCATTTCTTCCCATCCTCTGCATCTTCCTCTGTCACACCAGCCACCTGCATGTCCTCCCTCACCACATCCATAAACCTCCTCTTTGGCCTTCCTCTTTTCCTCTTCCCTGGCAGCTCCATATACAGCATCCTTTTCCCAAAATACCCAGCATCTCTCCTCCACACATGTCCAAACCATCTCAATCTTGCCTCTCTTGCTTTGTCTCCAAACTGTCCAACCTGAGATGTCCCTCTAATATAATCATTCCTAATGCTGTTCTTATTTGTCAAGCCCAATGAAAATCTTACCATCTTCAACTCTGCCACCTCCAGCTCCACCTCCTGTCTTTCCATCAGTGCCACCGTCTCCAAACCATACAACATAGCTGGTCTCACTACCATCTTGTAAACCTTCCCTTTAACTCTTGCTGGTACCCTTCTGTCACAAATCACTCCTGACACTCTTCTCCACCCACTCCACCCTGCCTGCGCTCTCTTCCTCACTCCCCGTTACTTTGGACAGTTGACCCCAAGTATTTAAACTCATCTGCCTTTGTCACCTCTACTCCTTGCATCCTCACCATTCCACTGTCCTCCCTCTCATTCACGCACAGGTATTCTGTCTTACTCCTACTGACTTTCATTCCTCTTTCCTCTTCTCTCCAGTGCATACCTCCACCTCTCCTCAACCTGCACCTTACTCTCGCTACAGATCACAATGTCATCTGCAAACATCATAGTTCATGGAGACTCCTACCTGATCTCGTCTGTCAACCTGTCCATCACCACTGCAAACAAGAAAGGGCTCAGAGCCGATCCTTGATGTAATCCCACCTCCACCATGAACCCATCTGTCATTCCAAACCGCACACCTCAGCATTGTCACACTTCCCTCATACATATCCGGCACCACTCCTACATACTTCTCTGCAACTCCCGACTTCCTCATACAATACCACACCTCCTCTCTCAGCACCCTGTCATATGCATTCGCTAAATCCACAAAGACACAATCTAACTCCTTCTGACCTTCTCTATACTTCTTAATCAACATTCTCAAAGCAAACATCGCATCTGTTGTGCTCTTGCATGGCATGAAACCATACTGCTGCTTGCTGATCATCACCTCTCCTCTTAACCTAGCTTCTATTACTCTTTCCCATATCTTCATGCTGTGGCTGATCAACTTTATACCTCTGTAGTTGCTACAGTTCTGCACATTGCCCTTATCATCCATCTTCTTTTATCATTCTTGTGTCTTTATGGGGCTTCTTCTGGAAAGCTTTGTTTGGGGGTTTAAATTTAATGTTCTGAATGATTCTGAGCATACCCTCCTCAAAGGGTTTCAGCTCCAGGACGGGATAGGTGGCAGTGATTTAGATGATTTGAATCTATACGTTAGCTTTTCTTCATGTTCTTAATAGTCCGCTCCTCATTTGTTGAGCACTTTTATCAACACCATTGATGGTTTCCGGAAAAAAAAAACGCTATATATTACAGCCTCTCAGCCAGGTCCTACAGCTCTTCCAGCAGCTGTTCCAACAACCAAAACATTTCATCTCAACATCCTTTCCAGTCTTTCACAAAAAAAAAACAAAAAAAAAAAAACATCTAAGCACACAACTAAAGCATAGACTGCTAGGTATACAATACCACGCTGAACATTCCTTCTGATCTCTGAATTATGGAGGAACTTAAATCAGGACAAAATGAATTTTAGCTCTGCATCATTCACTGATTTAGAAGAATGATCATCCTACCTGATATTATTCTTCAGGACTTTTAAACAGCTCTGGCATTTGAAGGTAGTATTGGTCTTTGGCACCCTTCGCTTTTGCCATTCTCCTTCAAATCGACCATAGTAGAAGTCCGAGACAAGCATGATCCGCTTGGCTGTGGCTGGGGAATTCGTGTTTGCTGGAAACACACTCTCCATTAGGTTGGGACAGCAGCTCTGAAACAAAGGAATTTCGTATCAGTGAGCCGACTTCCTATTACTGTCTGACAGCTGTACTGACATACTTGGCTTTCAATGATCGCTAAGGTGAGCAAGGGCCCAGAAACACCAAACCGACTAGTGGCGACCAAGGCTGGCTGTTGTGTCACCTCACGTTGCCTGCCGTCTGGGCCAAAACGTAGCACTTGAACACACCGCAGACTACAGCCGACGGCCAACTAGCATGCGTGAGAGGAAATAACTCTGCATACCAGCAGGTGGCAGTAGTCTGTATTCTTCATTCAAAATTTGAAACCGCAAGACACAGGACTGCGGATATACAAACCATAAACAAAGCAACGTTTGCTTACCATTGAGAATACGTCTGATAAAAAGTTGCAAATGGCACTGGCGTTGTCAGCCCTTGGTCTTTTGGTTGTGGAAGAAGAAAGGAAGAGGCGGAGGCGAAAAAATAAGGAGAAATCGCTCTAATTGGGTAAAATCATGGCTACTACAGCAACAGGCTCAAGGGGCTTTCCCGAACCTGTGTCGAGAGCTGGAAATAAATTAAACCTCCGAGTTTAAAAATTTCGCTTGGCTCTTTCCTGTTCACAGCCTTCTGTGTGTGGCCTCTTGACCTCATTGTTTGCTTGCTTTTGTAACTTCCGTTTCTCTTCTCGTGCACTGATTCGCTAAGCTGAACAGCCAATCACAGTGATCTCTCTCACCGACGGGGTCCGCCGCTGATTCAACATGCTGAATCCGCCGAAATGCTGCTGACAGGGGTCCGACTAGTGCCAACGGTGCAGGACACACTGCAAAAACTAGGGCCACAGATGTTCACCGACGGCACGACATTGGCTGGTGGCTGGCCGTCAGCCTTGTGCGTCACAGCCTTTACAATGCTGTGATTGCAACTATTCCTTAATCCTCTGTGAATAGTACACATGGTCACTGACACTCATTAATGGTCACGCCATAGAAGTGCTATTGCAAGTATTCTTTATCAAAGTCATAGTGTTTTATTATCAAATGTGCAGTACCAGGGGCAATGAACACTTACAACTGCATAGCACAGCATTAAAAAGAAATATAAAAAAGTTTTTAAAAAGTAGGTAGTACAAACATAAAATATAAATGTGCTGGAATTATTTACATGTACAGCTCTGTTACAACGGCGTCATTACAGATGAGTATACTGTCTGTCCGAGGTTTCTAATGCCAGGGTCTGGTCCACCGAATAATTGAAGAGGCAGTTGTCCACCTCGTGCTGGAAATGTGGCAGTAAATGTGGGGGCAAACTGCCGCATTCTGTGCCCAAAGTATTTTCAGTAGGCGAAGATGGCATCGTTGTGGTCTTCCTGAGGAGCTAACCTTTCCTGGGTTTTACCTATGGTGTGCATCAAGTTTGTTGACTCCTCACTGGTGGACTTGTCCAGCATCTTCCTGCTGTGCTTCACCCGAGGCCTCAGATTTCTTGATTGGGTGGAGGTGCTTAGCAAAGGTTCCTCTCTGCGACGTGTCAGTGTGAACTCTGCTCCACAGATGGTGGATTCTGCTAGGGATGGTGGATTCCGCTAGGCAAGTGCTGGGCCTTTGCGCATCCTCAAAGAAGCAGGGCTCCTTTGGGGTGCTGGTCCAGGTCTCACTGCTGGTGCCATCCGATGGTGAATATGAATAAGCGGCAGCCACCGAAGGTTCCTTAAAAAAATAAAAATAAATTCACAATGAGGGGGATTTAATACCATGGATGCTTAAAACTGTTCACCAAGCATTCGTAACAACAACAGGGCATTGTTATCATTGCTAATAACCTGAAATTTGGGCTCCATTTGGTTGGAGCGTGTTCAGGTGTGAAGAACCTGGTGTGAAGAAGCTTCCCTCACAGTCTATACAAATTGTGATTAAGGCTATGGTTTAATTCGGATGCTACACATGCACTTCATGGCATACTGTTGAAGATAATGGCAGAGTGAAACCAAGTTAACGTATGAAAGGCTACATGTGAATAGATTGATAGAAACCCCCACCTGGACAATCAGTGGCCACTTCTTGCAAATTTGTATTTACGTTTGATCACTTAGCAGATGCTTTTATCTGAAGCCACTTACAATAAGTAAATAAAAGAAGCAAAAAACAAGGTTTTCTTTTTACTCAAGAGATAAAATAGTTGTTACCCTGATTGTTAGGTTGGAAGTGGTCTCCTTCCTTTTTGAGCGGGGCTCTAAAAACTGCAGCAGGGTTCCATTGCTGCCCGCCAGTCTTCTGGGCTTCAAAACTTCCTGAGGGGGTGAGTTTTTTTGTACTAGGTATACTGGGTTTGCAGAGAATCCCACCTCTTCCTGAGCTCTTTCTGTGAAATACAAAGCCAAGTTTTAAGCATTTTTCCTCGTTAGCATGTCCAAATCATGTTTACATACGATGTCAACTAAGGTTATTTTTACTTTTCTTGTTATGACAGGACGGATTCAAGACGCTAGTTAGCTAGCTAGTACATAATAACAACACAACTGCCTGTTCCATAAAGCAGGTTTATCAAAAAACCTGACTTATTTCAGTTAGTCTGACTCATTTTCAGTTGATTTGGTTCCATAACGCTAATTCAACATAGTTCCCAGCATAAGTTGCCATAATAACTGAGCTTGAACTATGATGAATTTGCTTTATGAGACTGAATCAACTGAAAATGAGCCAGACTAACCAAAATAATGAACCAATGATATTTACTGTGTGCTAGTGAACAATAACAAACAATTACCAACAGTTTCTAAATAGATCAATGGCCAAAAAGAAAATCTTACCTGATATAACAAGTTTAATTTCGATCTTTCTGTTTTCACCACTCGGTTGGCATAACGTTTTTCTGTAATGTCGTACAGAGCTGGCCTCTCCTGAATCGTGCTGATCAGCTGGTCTTCAGTTTCTTCATTCCAGATTGCCATGTCGTTGTGAAAATAATAGCTTCTTGAAATGTTCAGGTGAGATGAAGATGAAAAATGAGAGGAGCCTTCTGTGTGTGGCCTCTTGACTTTGTCGTTTGCTTGCTTTCATAACTTCCGTTTCTCTTCTCGTGCACTGTCAGGGCCTAAGAGTGGGTATGTGTACTCTTTTGAGATGGCTTCATGGCCGTGACACACCAGGCCAACGGTCGGCCGTTGGTGAGCGTCTGTGGCCCTAGTATTTGTGGTGTCTCCCGCACCGTTGGCACTAGTCGGATCCCTGCTGATTCAGCATGGTGAATCAGCGGCGGAGCCCATCGGTGAGAGAGATCACTGATTGGCTGTGCAGCTTAGCGAATCAGTGCACGAGAAGAGACATGGAAGGTCTGAAAGCAAGCCAACGATGAAGTCGAAGAGTCTGCACAGAGAAGGCTCTTCCATTTTTCGTCTTCATCTCACCTGAACATTTTAAGAAGCTATTTTCACTGTTTTTTTTCCAAATGTCACATTTTTATTTCACATATTCTCGATTAGAAGTAGCTATATTACGAAACCGTCTGTAGTGAGCAAGAGTTGAGTGAAAATGGTAAGCAAACGCTGCTTTGTTTACTGTTTGTATATCCGCTGTCCTGGGTCTTCCGGTTTCAAATTTTGAATGACGAATACAGACTACTGCCACCTGCTGGTATAGAGTTATTTTCTCTTACGCAGGCACAGAACATACACGCTAGTTGGCTGTTGGCGATAGTCTTTGTGGTGTGTTCAAGCACTACTTTTTGGCCCAGACGCAGGCGACCTGAGGTGACGCAACAGTCGGCCTTCGTCGCCGCTAGTGCTGTGATGTTGGTTTGGTGTATCTGGGCCCTTATTAATTAAATGGATTATCTAGGAAAAACTGCAGCAATGACTGAAAATAACCTAAAAAAGTCAATGAGAGCCATAAACATCTATCCACCACAATAACAATTTATTATAATTGCCCAATAGAAGTTTGGCTTACTCTCCTCCCAGTATCTTTAAAAATAGCTTATAAGCAAATACAGTGAGTACTGATGACAATAATTATAGCTGCTCTTGTATCCAAATCAAGGCTACCAAGAATATTATTCTAGGCTATCATTCACTGTTATCAATCCAGGCTTAAACAGGGGGGATCAATTATGAGTTACGGATCACATTTCAGAGGTTTCTCTTTCCTTTATTTTACTTTAAATGAATCAGAATATTCACAGAAATTTAAAGGCATACTGAGGACCCACACATACACACAGAAATAGTATCAACGTATCCAGAAATATAACTACTCAATTATTACTTCTGGCTTAGTGGTAGCCCAAGTAAATGCCTGTCTGGAGAAACCCTGCCTTCTGCCTGTATTTCTTGTTTTCTGAATAATCCAGACATTTCTGGGCATCAACCTTTTGGCAGTGATTCTGTCAATCAAACCCTGCAGCCAATAGCACTGCTTGTGAGGGCAGCACTCTTTGAAACTGCAGTGTTGAATCAGTGTGTCAGATTGGTACAATTAAAATTATACATAATGGTGGACAGAGCACCTAAAATGAAAAAAGAAACAAGGCAAATGCCAAGCAGGCAAGGCTTGCTCCAAAACCAGAATGACAGCTGCTGTTAACTTTCCACCGTTGGCAAGCAATGAAGGAGGATGGGATGAAAAGCGAGTTGTGCACTTCATGTCCTGTTGAGCTCACGGAGAAGAGGCCAACTTTTCAAACTGATTTTCTAAGCCACAATTTGCAGAATACCATTCAGTATGCCTTTAACATTTCTTTAACTATGCGTAGGGACAGTTGTAACATTTCTGTAATGTTTATTTGCTGTGGCAGTTGTCTTACTTACCATCATATGACATTTCATGGTTTCCTGATGAAGGAACTCTGTGCTGCACTTAGGACACTTTTTCCTGAAGGTCCCATTTTCCACAGGATCAGTCACTTTACTCGGCTCGACGGGCACTGCAACAGCATGTCACAAGAGAGCAACCACAGCACAGCATCCATTATTATAAGGAAAAGATGGTGACAAACAGAAATCAGTGAACTTAGTCCTACTGCACGACTGATACAGGATTTTTAAGACTAATACCGGTTTCAATGTTTGAGGATTTAAAAATCCGATAATGGAAAATCTGATAATGATATATCTGCCGATTTCTTTTTTCTTCCCATAAACACATAAGATAAAGATTTTCCCTAACATCTGCTATGTGTAGTTATTTGAGTCCTCACCAAGATAACATGACATAACAGTTTACAAATAAACTTGCTTAATTGTCATAAATAGTACCCAATTCTAACCCTAACCCATCTTAAACTATGCAGTAAACTGATACAGTGACCTAGAGTAAACCCCGGCAGTTGATTCTCTGAGACGGGTGCCTTTTGGCTCTCACCAATTTTAAAAAATTTTTACCTCAAATAATTGCATCACTGATCACTACATCGGATAGTAGACTAGTTAAACCTTTGAGAAAATATATTTTCCCACCAAGGCAAAAATGCACATCATTATTAGGCAATTCTTTCTCACTAATAGTCCTTTTGAGTTCAACCCCGTCACGGACATCTTGGACCCTGTGTGACTATGATTTTAAAAGATATTCAAGTAAATTGTTGCAGAACATTAATAATGAGATGTCCCTTGTTTATGATCACTTAATCAAAGATCGGCCTTCATATTTTATCAAAAATATGCATTGTTAGAATTTGATTAGACTTTCATTTTATTTCTTATTATCCAGTAAATTGTATACACAGTAACCTCACATTTCTGATTATCATCAAAATATTAATGAAAATTATCAAACAACAGGGTTGAAAATGATAACAGGGTTGAAGGGACGATCAGTATTTCAGTACGGTATGGATTTATTTACCTGTGAAAGTAATAATAGTAAATTAAATTCAAATGGAATTTTATTAAAATTGACAGAGGACAACAGTCGGATTTTTCAGCTCATGAAAAAACATGAAACAAACAAAACATTTTATTTAGTATTTAACATTAAATCAAAAACATCAAGCGGAAATGCCGTGTGTTCCAACACTCAAAGGTTAACTGCTACTGGGTTGAGCACATACAGTCGACATCCCGAGACATTATCTCTCCTGGAGCAAGAGTTACCGCTTGATGGATTCTCATGGTTGATGGGACTGCTGGTAGGTTTGATGGCATCCTCTCAAGTGCCTGCTCAACAGTTCCACCACCAACAAAGAACAACTTGATTGATGTGTTGGTCTCCAAAAGGGCCTTGAAGAGCTCATGTGCATCTTGGATGTCCCAGCCATGGCTTATTAGCATGTGGACAGTCCTCTTCAAGGCTGCTCCAAAACATCTGGTGCTCCCTTACCATGGCTGGCCTCAAAAAAAAATTCCAAGTTCCTGCCTTGATGCTTCTTTTCTCCAGCTGAGTGCTAAAAAGGGAAAAATTGCCCTTCTGCTTGTATTGGGTACAAGGACCATCACTAAAAAAAGTGTATCACCGAAACCTCTGGGTATGTTGCCTGCACATAATCCAATACAGGGTTCAGATGCTCCCATATAGCTGCTGGGCTTTTGTGCTTTGATGGGGATATTGTGCTGAAAGCAGGTTGGTTCTTGGCTACCACCTACATAAAAAAAACTCCTGTATGTAGTGTCGCCTGCTGATGAGATGATCCAAAGTGCACTGCTTGGATTTCCGAACTGTACTTGCAGGTAAAATTCTCTGGAAAAAAAATCGATGTGAATTAAGCATTCATCAGTGCCCAAGCTCTCCCTCAGCTCATGGTAGTAGGCAAACTGTTGCCTAATATTGAAGAGATGCTTACTGTGGTCAGGTGTGTGTGTGCAACTGCTCAGCAAGTTGCCCCTGGGTGCAGAAGTTGTGCGGACTGAGACAGGGGGTACTGGAGTGACCTGACGTTTGTGGCCTTCTTGTGAAGGGTGTGCATCCTCTTCCTGTATGTGTTCGACATCAGTGTCATGCTTGGTCAAGTATGCCTGAGCCACTGTCATGGAAAACTCATGGAACTGCATCACATCCTTTCTTCGTGTACCACGTTCACGGTTGTCTTGGCGATACAATAGCCAACTGTTGGCTAAAGCGAGATCAGTGAAGTGCATCAGCATCCGAATTGTCCACTTCCTGGTTTGGACGCTCATTCAGTGGTAACCCATCATCCTGTCATTCAAGTCAACCCCACCCATCTTGGAGTTGTACTCGCACACAATGCTTCGTCGTGTGACAGCCACATATCTCTTCTCTTTCTTGCACCATCGCCAGCAGGTGTCTAATAGCTCTTCAGCATGAACAACGGAAAGCATCAAAACTGGTTTGTTGTCATACAACTTCACAACACATACCTTCCCATCTCCCCTGGTAACTGATGCTGAGGTACCTCTTCCTTGCTCTTTCATGGTTTTGTCACTTGGTAGCTTCGGCAGTGCTTTGGTGGGTTGGTTCTTCATTACTGTACCAGTGAGGTACACCTGCTTCTCCAGCATTCGATCCACAGCTTTCATGGTTGTGAAGAACCAATCACAGTATACTTTTGTACCAGGAGGCAGAGTTTTAGCCAGTCGTTCGATGACCAAGGCTCCCAAACCCAGTCCCTCTGCTTCCTGAACCTGTGAGTTCAGTGTGATTGCACCTTGATAGACTTCAAAGTCCATAACAATGCCAGCCGCTGAAGCCAGCACAGAGTTCTTCATGCCAACTGGATTGGGCCTCAGTGGCATATACTGTCGAAATGGCCAAGCTCCTGTAAATGAGATCTGTTCATGGATTGACGCACATTCCAGTTGAGCCTGAAGCAAGCAGCCATTGAGAATGCGATCCATGAAAGGCCTCGTCTTCCAGAATCTGTCAGTTTTCCTCACGTCTTCTGAAATGTCATAATCAATGGCTATTTTCAATGTTGCCTGAGTTTGAAAAATCTGTCACGAGTGATTTTGTTGCTAATGGCAGGGATTCAGAGGGCATTGGACCAGAACAGCCTCACATGTGGGTAAGGCACGCAAGACATCAAAATTGATGCTCCAAAAAAAAAGATGATAAATCTCATCAACTGACTGAGAGATGTACCAATGGTAGCTAGTGACAAAGCATTTGTGCAGTCAGCAATGAGTTTCATCAACTCTGTGTCGATGTACTGCTCCACATAGCCCAGTGGCTGCCAATCTTCTTGCTCTTCTCGCCTTTCATCTTGAGCCTCAAACTGAACCAAGTCTGGAGTAAATGCACTACACTTCCAGCGAACTTCATGTCCAACATTGCAAGGTTTTGGCCTGGATTCAGATGCATGTGGACGGTGTTGTGGCTCACTGTCAGTATCATCCCTGCTCTGCTGATCACTGTCAGTAGCATCCCTGGTCTGCTGATCAGATTCTAATGTATCAGATGGAACATAATGTTCATCACTTATTTCTTCATCATTTAGTTGTTCCACTCCAGGATCATCATCAAGATCAGGTCCTGGCCTGGGCTCCTCATGGCCATCATTGCTAGATCCTGGCCTGTCCATCATTGCCTGGTCCTGGCCTAGGCTTTCCACATCCATCAACGTCAATGTTAGATCCTCATCCGACACTAGGTCACCATCATTGTCAACACTTTTACCATGCTGACATTTACGCCCATGTCCTCTGGCTCCCACACACTGACTGCGATCATGTTCACCATGTCCACTAGCTCCTGGCTTACCATCATCACTTTTACCACGTTGATGTTTACGTCCACGTCCTCTGGATCTCTGCACATGTTTAGATGCATGTGGATAGAGTTGTGGTTCACTATCACTATCATTATTGCTCTGCTGACTGCTCTACTGACCAGCTTCTGGTATATCAGGTGGAATATTATCTCCATCAATTGCACGATCATCACCATCAGACAAATCCTCTACCTCAGAGTTGTCTCCTACTATTGCATTCAGCAATCTTTCTGCTTTTGACAGAGTAATGTGCCCTGGAAATGAATCACATGAGAATAAAAACTAAAAATTAATGTAGACTAATTTGTACCACAAGCAATAACTATTTATATTCTTGCCA
The DNA here is from genome assembly GCF_029633865.1 of Lampris incognitus. Lineage (NCBI taxonomy): Eukaryota > Metazoa > Chordata > Actinopteri > Lampriformes > Lampridae > Lampris > Lampris incognitus. The sequence continues at coordinate 6,617,213 of NC_079214.1, read as the reverse complement.
ACTGTTGGTTTCTTCCCAAATCTTCCCAAGCTGTTTCCTTACTTTTACACAAGTTCAGTTTGCATGAACGAAGGGTTTCTTCCTAAATCTTCCCAAGCTGTTTCCTTACTTTTACACAGGTTCAGTTTGCATGAACGAAGTCCCAATGTCCTCATACGAGTACTACTAGATTAGCAGTTTCGTAGTTAACATTAATTACTAAGTCCCAATGTCCTCATATGAGTACTTCCAAGTTTAGCAGCGTCGTAGCTTGTTACTATTGCTAGAATTTGTCAAATTTGTATTCCATTTCAAGCTACATACGTTAATAAGTATAAATACACAAGTTGCCCCAATAAAATTTGATGAGGATTTGTACCTTGTCCACTTTCGTGTCGAGATCTGCCGTAGAAGCAATTGGTTGAGATCGCGGCCATCTTGTCTTCTTGTTTTTTTGTGTATTGTGTGTCTATGGCGACGCGAACTCACATTTGCAGCGGCTTCACCCAGTACTGACTATGCAGTGTCTTTGTCCATGTCTATGTCTAAGTTTGTATCGTTTATGAAGTTTTTATTTTGATCTTAGATTTTTTTAATTTTTTGTCGTTTAATGGCTGGGAGAGGTAGCGTTGGATCCGCTGGGAAAGCTTGGCCTGCCGCGTCCGGTGGGCCCCGAGGATCACGGCCTTGCCTGGAGCTGCGCTCGAAAAGGAAGCATCGAGGGCAGTCTGACGGGATGCGGAAGTAGGGCAGGCTAAGCTAACTGCTAGCCCGTGCAGACTAGCAATTCTGATAACAACAAGGGTGGTCAGGAGGCAGCCTTGCCTAGCGTTGACTGTGTTTTAGTGTCGTCATGTGGGGTGCGGGGAGGTGCGTCGAAGGTGTCTGGCTGGGAGAGCTGACGTTGGATCGGCTGAGGGAGCCTGGTCTGCCGTATCCGGTGGGCCCAGGGATCACAGCCCTGCTTGGAGCTGCACCTGAAGAGGGAGCAGCGAGGGTGGGCAGTGCGCCCTTGACAGCGGGGCAGGCTAAGCTAACTGCTAGCCCATGCAGACCAGCAGTTCCGACAGTCATCCTGGCTGGCATTTGCTCTCTGGACAGTGATTTTTTTGGACTTTGTTGCACTGGGTGGACTGTGTCGTTAACTGTTTGTGTATAGTTGTTTTTTTTTGTGTTTTTTTTTTTGTGTTTTGTTTTTTTTGTTTTGTTTTTTGCTTTGTTCTCTCTGTTTTTGTATGCTTTTGGTGGTGTTGTTTTTGGACGTTTTGGATGTGTGTGTGTTTATCTTTTGTGTCGCACTGCTGTGGGCTGGCTGAAACAAAATTTCGTTTCTTTTGTTTACCCAAGTACACGAAAGAAATGACAATAAATTGTTCCGGATTCTTGATTCTGTGACCACTAGATGGCAGAGGAAGTGTCCCCAAATGAGGACAACAGGTCTAAGTTGAGCAGAATTAAGTATTATGATGCAGGGAAGCCAAAATGTAATGTCCCCATATGAGAACGCTGGGTCTCAGGAGGCTATTACGCCATCACAGGTAACATACCCATATCCAACTTGGCTTTTTTTACTGAGATGTCATTTAGTGGTGGTAATCCTCGCTTTGCACCGTTTTGATCTGTGGAAAAACAAACAAAAAACAATATTTTGAACCACCCGATTGCAGTTTTAAGCTGCACTAAGCAATCATTTTTTTAATATAAATTTATTTCTGATTTCTCCCAATTTAGTGGCCAATCGATCCCTATTTTAGTTCAAACACCCACCCTCGTACTGCATGCGTTCGCCAACTGTATCTCTCCGGCCGGCAATCTCGAAGGAGACGCCTCCCCACTTTTGTGACAAGGCGAATCCAGGCCGAACCGCTACTTTTTCCGACACACACAGAGATGCATTCATGTGACGAACACAAGCCGACTCCGCCCCCCTCCCGAAGACAGCGTTGCCAATTATTGCTGCTTCATCGAGTCCGGCCATAGTCGGATCTGGCGAGACCGGGGCACGAACCCCAGTCCCCAGTGGGCAACTGCATCGACACAAAGCCGATGCTTAGACCACTACACCACTAAGCAATCATTTTGATGATAATGATTAATCAAATGTTCTCTGTAATGTGAAAGCACTGCTAATACTGCCAATCCCACTGAGAATCAATACCCCAGTCTACAATTTTCCTTAACATTCATCTCATTGTTTTAATTTTGCCAGCCTGGCAAAGCACAGGTCCCTCTCTGGTTGAGTCCCAGCTTCTCTCACCAGACACCCTCCAATTAAACCACAGGCAAGGTGCTAGCGACTTACAAGTTCAGAATACTATCACTATCTGTTCAAAGCAAAACGGCTGAGAGTCAAACAAAGAGTCACCAGTGAAGAGATTCAAACATCTACCAAGCCAAAAAGACCCAAGTAAGCATCTCAGAAATTGGTGGCCCAAACCAGGGCTAAAACACAAGCGTAAATCAGACTTGCATTTGTTACAATTTGGCCATCATAAGTAGATGTAACCCCTTGAAAGAGATGGGAGAGACAGGCAGGGAGAGGTGGCGAGTAACATGACTTAGTTGTGAGTGTCAATTTTGGAGTCTCTATAGCCCTACTATCTACACCCTAGCAGTCAGAAATTGCTTAAAGCAGCTTTAAATACAAAGTTGTATAGAAGGTAAAGTACAAAGTTAAGTAAAGGAAAAAATAAAGTAAAATACAAAGTAAAGAACAAAGTTGAGTTAAATACACAGTAAAGGACAAATTTAAATACAAAGTACAAAGTAAAGAACAGAATTTCGATTCAGTCTTTACCAATGCTGTTTCCATGGGCCTTAACAGGTAGAGAGATGATCTGGATGGGCTGTGAGTTGGGCCGGTTAGTTTGCAGCTGGTTAGATGACATTGAATATGCGACAGGGCTCTGAACATTGGACAGGGTCACTATGTTGTTGTTGATCTGCTGCACCTGGGGCCTATGGACAACACCAGGTATGATCTTGGCTGGAGTCATACGCTGCAGACCTGCTGTGAAAAAGAAAACAAGTCATACACAAACACACGACGGTAGAAAGACCCTTTGTTTCTGTGATGTTCAATCATCTGCAACGCCTCAATAACCTGAATAAAAAGTTGAACATTTCCATCTAAAAAAATTACCTGGAAGTATTGTGAATGATGTTCCTGGAGGATACTGTTTGCCGAGAGAGGCAATCAACTCTGCATTTGGTAGTTGTGGCGGTGACACAATGAAGCCCTGAGAAGAATGTTCATGTCATGTTCATGTCTTCAGTTTAACCAGCAGACCATATAATGAATTCTACTTTCAGACTAACTTTAAAATTAAACATATGTATTACCAATTGACTATACTGTCAACATAATATGACCGTGCATGACATTGTAATGATACTTGGCTTAACAGAGAGGAAATGTTCCCTCAAGTGAAAAGAAAAGTGGCAAAACCTGGTTATTAACAATCACAGGCTGCGGCATTATCGTCGTTATACTGGGAGCGACACTCTTCACTCCCTTCCCAGGTACGTTGGATGAGAGCACGATCTGCGTCGACGGCCTGGTAGGTGTCGCAGTGAGAGACGCTATTCTGGGTTGTTCTTCCTCAGTTCTCTGAACAGGTGGAGGGATAGCCTTCTCTGTACTTTGGTTACTAACTGCAACAGAAACACACAAAGATCGAAGGAAGCTCTTCCCACAGTCTGTGCTGTTCTACAATGTATGCAAACATTGACAGAAAAATATTTGCCAGTGGTTGTGTGTGACAGTACCAGAGGGGTCTAACGAGAGCAAAAATGCCAGCAAAATGTAGAAAACCAAATGGGGCTCATTTTTCTTGACGCTGCCTTTGAACACTATTACAGATTTTACCTTTAGCCATTCATTTACCTTGGCCACACATACCAATATTTTTCATGTGCTGAAAATTAAAATATACATAAAAATTTGTAACCAGAAGAAAAAAATGTTGCAATGGAATAATGGCATCACAATGTTCAGCTGCAAACTTTTCCCAGAATATAGCTTTAAGCTGACAGAGGTCATTTTGAAAACAATACTACTTTTTCAGCCTTTTATTTCAAATACTACATATCTAGAAACAAATCAAAATTAGTGTAAGGGAACATCGATGTCAGTTTTCCATATCAAGCAGACATCGCTTGGGTCTCATTGATGGATTCTAAATTAGAAAGTGATTCAATGAGCAGAAGTGGTTTAAATTGATTTCAAGGGGACATGTCTGATGACACCCAACAGACTGAGCAGGGATTTATCCCAGTGTGTCTGAGAGGGAACAGAAGCAAGATATGGTAAAAACTCAACACTAGCATGTTCCTTTAGAAGATGTGACATACTGAGTTCTCCAACAAAGATGGGCTCGTCGTCGTCATCGTCATCTACCAAGTTGACTTGCACGACTTGTTTCTGCCATGGCTCCAGTTCCTCCTCCTCACATTCCATAAAGAGTTCAGACATTTTGGACCTGTAAGAGAACATCAAAGGTCTTCAACCTGCCAGTGGCTCAGTGCATCACGGAAGGGAACCTTTTCTATAATAACACTTGTGTCACATGCAGCAAATTGCTATGACTTATGGCACTAACTTACTCCAACTACTATTGTCTGAACTGAAATGATGACACAAACTACTCAGTGACTGAAAGGGGGGGGGGAATTCAAGTTGGAAACTTAACCTGCTCTTTTACAGAAAAACACCCATTAAAAGCATAGGCAGAAGACCTGATCTGAGAGACAACATATACAATTCTCTTATTTCAAAGAGTAATAGGCCACCTTCTTCAGCCCTACTGACATACAGTCAGTACGTTTACGTGATGTTAGAAAAAGTGGATTTATTGTGTTAGTCCGACTAAAACTGGACTTTTAAAATACATGTAAACGTGTTAGTCCGGCTGAAATCGTACTAAATTGAATTTCTCGAAGTTGGACTAATACACCTAGATAATGCGGTTGGGGATCAATTTACTCTGGCATGTATACGCTCCAATCGGCCCCGAACTGGCCTAGGCGCATGTTCCATAGTTCCCGCGGCGGTCTTTCACCCGGAAGTCGGAACAGCGTAGTGTCAACAGTATCAACATGGCGAGTGCGACAACCACGCATTTCTGGACAGACGAGGAGATGAACTTTATGTTGTATCAGCTAAAGGAGTTGAATATCCTAAAGTACATGGATGGAAGGAGAACGCAGAATGGCGAACTATTTAAGAAAGTGGCGGAAAAGTTGGATGAAGCGGGATTTTAAAAAACGCCCGAGCAAATCCATGTTCAGTGGAAGCACCTCAAACAGGCCTAGTACAATGCAAAGAAAAACAACCAAACCAGTGGCCACAATCCAGTTTCATGCCCACAAGAGGACGCTGACCTTTGTCCCAAGCCGTAGAGCATGGCGTGGACATTGGTTTTAATAATTCCGTCTCAGGGTAGTTGCTGGTACCATTAAGCCAACATAATAAATAATAATAAAGTGTAGAGTACGTATGAAATGCACAGCGCTGTAAAGTTGTCCATGTTTTCACCGCTCGACACGGAACCCGCTTGCTAACTTGTTTATCGCTTGTTTGGTATGTGACGCAATAGGTCAACTGGAAGAAGGTCCAATAGCAACCAGCTGAAAGGGGGCATATCGGCACCTATCGTACCGGGGTCGGACATACTTCCATCAATAAATCGATTCTCCCCCAGTTCTTGTATACTGGGACAACGACAGTAGTCCAATTACATGGCCTAATCGAGCTATAACCGTAGCTCGGCTTAACTGTGCACGTAAACACAGTGAGCGTTACAGAGAAAATTGCATTCAACAGACAAGCCCGGTTTTAGCATTAGGCCTATTTCCAGTAGATCGTACTGACCACACCAAATATTGTCTGTACCAACGGTGTTTGACATCAGTTCCACAAGTGAGTTCATATGAACATACATAAGTAATTGACTTGCAGATCATTCATGTCTGTAAAAAGTGTGTTACTTGCTGGTGCAACCCACAACGTATAGATACCTACTCTACTGATAATTAAACAAGGTTGTAAGAAGAAGATACTATCATTTGTCTCTCTGAAGTTTAAATTGTTTAAAAATCGTATTATAGTTGTTAAAATATTAATTTTGGTGTCAGTTGTTTCCTGACAGACATACCAACATATGCAATGCATCAACATCTCAATTGGGTATTTATCCTGACAGAATACTACTATACTTTCGGCAAACAAACCTCTCGGAACCATGAACTCGAGAGTGCAGTGCGGGTCGCCTCACCCTGACATCCTGGCGAATTTTAGACTACTGCAAATGAGCCAGTTCCAAGGCAAACACAGTTGGCTATCAAGATAAACAGATATTACATGAAATATAAAAATCCCAGCCAGACGGAATATACCTTTCTGCAAACGTTGTTTAGACCTGTGGTAGATAAATACACAATAACAATGTGGCAAAGTGAACACACTGTGACGTCATAGTAGACTTTATGCTTCACAAACACTGCTGTGTTTCCCTTTTTCTCCCAATTTTAGTGGCCAATCGATCCCTATTTTAGTTCAAACACCCACCCTCTTACTGTATGCGTTCGCCAGCTGCATCTCTCTGGCCGGCAGTCTCGAAGGAGTCGCCTCGCCAATTTTGTGACAAGGCGACTCCAGGCCGAACCACTGCTTTTTCCGATACACCCATGTGACGAACACAAGCTGACTCCGCCCCCCCTCCTGAAGACAGTGTTGCCAATTGACCTTTCGCAAAGTCCCGCCCCCCTTAGTTACTGTTGCTATGCCCGTCAAGCATTTCAGACCTATCCAGGAAGTAGCCGGAAAACACCAAAACATGAAGGAAGAAATCAGCGCATTGTGTGGGTAAAAGTAACAGTAATAATACGTTAGCTGTATTAGCTATCAATCATAGCTAGTAGCTGGCTTAGCTTGGAGCAGACAGGTGTTTGTGTTGATTCTGGATGGATTAAGCTGGCCATGGGGTCTGCTATACTGCCAAATCTACTGCCCACATTGCACTTCTTGCGTTCTGGGTTTTGGGAAGGGAAAGAAAATGAAACCCCTCCAAACTTTTCACATATCTAGTATCCGATTTGCAGTTCCCATAGGCACACCGTTTCAGCATTTTGTTGTGTGTTTGAAGCTTGACGGACCGTTGCTAAGGCAGGATTGGACCAGCACCACTCTGGGGCGGTACTTCGCGAAAGGTCAATTGCTGCTTCATCGAGTCCGGCCATAGTCAGATATGACGAGACCGAGGCGCAAACCCCGGTCCCCAGTGGGCAACTGCATCAACACAAAGCCGATGCTTAGACGGCTACACCACCGCGGACCCCTGGGAAAATTATGTTAAACAATATATTGAGATGAGAAAAAGAGAACAAATCTCTGACCAAGGCACTCCGTGTAATTAAAATGTCTTTATTGAAACTTAGATATATCCAAAAAGGACCTAAAAATGCCCATGCGTAGCGGCTCGGGCCTTCTTCAGGGCACAGTGAGACAAAACAGGAGTGAATGGTTTTTGTGCAGGCACAGAGCACAGGTGTTAATTGCTTGATTGGATCTAGAGCAACCAATTACTAAGACCTGCCCCTCACACAGATCCTAGAGAGCAGTCACGTGCCAAACACAGTTCTTTGTAAAAAGAAAACAAAAAAAAACAGATTAAGTGTACACACACCCACAACTATATCACAATAACGATACATGTTCACAGTGACTCGGAAAGACAGTAGACTATAAATTAGACAGTTTTACAAAAAAGGCCTATAGTCCATCTCCTCGTTCAAACCTGGATATTCCATTGCCTTAAAATTCCAGATCCAAAAAGTTTCCTGCTGCAGCAACTTTTTCAATCTGTCCCCCCCACGTACAGATTTCTTTATTATCTCAATACCCTGCACTCTTAAGGATGAAGGGTCGCTATGGTGTATTTCTCTATAGTGTTTGGCCATTGGATAATCTTCATTGTTGATCCTTATTGCATATTTGTGTTCAGAAAAACGTTCTTTTAATTTCCTCTTTGTCCTACCTACGTAAAAGCATCCACATGGGCACTGTAGGCGATGCACAACAAACTCAGAATTACAATTAATAAAGCCATTGGTTTTGTATTCTTTTTGGGTTTTCAGGTCAAGGAATGTCTTGCACTGAATGACACCCACACAGTGTTTACATGACCCGCACTTATAAGTTCCCCAAAGGTCTTTATGCAACCATGTTTTTTCTTTTGAGCCTGGCAGGTAACTCCTGACAAGTTTGTCTTTTATAGAAGGTGCTTTTCTGAACACTTATGGGTGGATTTGGGAAAATTTCCTTTAGAAGCGGATCACTATTAATCATTTTCCAATTGGACCTGATTATTTGTTTCATCAGACTATAGGCCTTTTTTGTAAAAATGTCTAATTCATAGTCTACTGTCTTTCCGAATGAACATGTACCTTTATTGTGATATAGTTGTGGGTGTGTGTATACTTAATCTGTGTTTTTGTTTTCTTTTTACAAAGAACTGTGTTTGGCATGTGACTGCTCTCTAGGATCTGTGTGAGGGGCGGGTCTTAGCAATTGGTTGCTCTAGATCCAATCAAGCAACTAACACCTGTGCTCTGTGCCTGCACAAAAACCATTCACTCCTGTTTTATCTCACTATGCCCTGAAGAAGGCCCGAGCCGCTATGCGTGGGCATTTTTAGGTACTTTTTGGATATGTCTAAGTTTCAATAAAGACATTTTAATTACACGGTGTGCCTTGGTCAGAGAGATTTGTTCTCTTTTTCTCATCTGAAACTACCAACCTTGGACCAAAGAGCACCCAACAAATATATTACTTAACTACAGAGAGGACTGAGCACGCCACTGACTCCAAACATATGAAACAATATATTGATTCTACTTTCAGTTGTCCCAGACGTATCCAGCATTGTCCCAAATTGTCTTTATGCATGCTCAATAATCCAGGTTAGGAAATCACACAAAGGTGAATCAGCTCATCTGGACACAACGTTTATTGAGAGAAATGTTTCATCACTCATCCAAGTGACTTCGTTAAGTCTCAAAAGACTGCAGGTATCCCCCACCCTTATGAACAGAGTTGCATAACAACCGAAACCAACGATTGCTTTCATATGCAAACAGGCGCGACCATTAACTAGAGTTTCAATGGCCATGTGTACTATTCACAGAGGACGGGGGAATAGTAGGCCGACGGTTGGTTGTCGGCCAATGTCGGGCCATCCGTGATTCAAGATTCTTTATTTGTTACGTCTCATTATACAAGTACATGAGAGTAAAATTCTTGTGTTGGGGCTCCTCGACACTGCAGCAACAATAGTAATAACGACAAAACAGAACCAAAAAGCATTAATAATAATAAATAGTGTGCGGTATATGTAAGGTGGTGTGTGTGTGTGTGTGTGTGTGTGTGTGTGTGTCTAGTTTTTGCGGTGTGTCCGGCACCGTTGGCACTAGTCGGACCCGTCAGCAGCATTTCGGCGGAGCCCGTCGGTGAGAGACATCACTCTGAATGGCTGTTCAGCTTAGCGAATCAGCGCACAAGAAGAGAAACGGAAGTCGCGAAAGGAAGCAAACGATGAAGTCAAGAGGCCACACACAGAAGGCTCTGAACAGGAAAGCCAAGCGAAATCTTTAAAATCGGAGGTTTCATTTGTCTACAGCTCTCCACACAGGTTCGGGAAAGCCCCTTGAGTCTGTCGCTGCAGTGTCCATGATTTCACCCATTTAATGTGATTTCTCTGTAAAAAGGCGGAGGTTAGCGGGCTTTTTTTCTGGCCAGTGTTAAAGTGGTACAAGAGAAACCCTGGGCTCTTCACATTTGTTGTGCAACATGTGCAGTCAACCTGAGAGCTTGGCTCAGAGGTACTCGAAAGTCAATGCCACTTGCAGTCCCAACAATATGGCGAGAACAGACGGACCACGTGACAGACTGTTACTCCTATCTGTCCAATGTATCTGACTTATCTGCTACTACTACTCCTACTTTCAGCTGCTCCCGTTAGGGGTTGCCATAGCGGATCATCCGTTTCCATCTCTTCCTGTCCTCTGCATCTTCCTCTGCTACACCAGCCACCTGCATGTCCTCCCTCACCACATCCATAAACCTCCTCTCTGGCCTTCCTCTTTTCCTCTTCCCTGGCAGCTCCATATTCAGCATCCCTCTCCCAATATACCCAGCATCTCTCCTCCACACATGTCCAAACCATCTCAATCTTGCCTCTCTTGCTTTGATCTGGCTTCTCTACTAAAAATAAGAAATCTATCGAATACCCCAATCTGCCTTCAGCCATGACACCAGTGCCATATGATGACAGTTTGCCAGTACCGAAGCCCCCAGCGACATGGATCCTAGATGAGGCAGATGAAGATGCCACAACACATGAACCAGATGTGGAAAACAACACTAATCCAGATGCTGAACCCTTTCTACCAGGATTCTCCCTGTATAGAGAATTACGAGGCAGCCGCCTCCGTCAACTTCTGTCCCACCTCAAGCTCTCAACGGGGGTCGTCTTGAAAAACACAATTTTCTAACGAGCGTTGCACTCGGTGGATGTCATTTTTAACTGCAATTGCGGCATTACACCGTCGCCGATGTGTTGGCGCTGTATCATCAGCACAGTGCACCTGGAAAGGCGCTGCCAAAACTGCCAGAGGAAAAAGTATTTTCCAAAAGGTTCCAGTTGTGAAAAGCGTAAATTAAAGCAAAGTCTTTTATGTTACACTTATGTTCAACTACACTGCAAGAGGTCCCATGTGAACTTTAAATAAAAACAACAGCTTATTTTATACTTGATTTAATTCTAAACAACTTTGCTGTTAAGTGTATAAATTAACACATTAACAAATGTTGTTGTATTTAATTTAATGTTGAACAGGGCACCTTTATTTTTTAAATAAAATGTGCTTTAACGTGATAATTGTCATTTTCGTTAATCATAAAATTATTAGAACTCCTAAAATATGTTGCTTGTAAAAGAAGAAGTGTTTGCTTAAGCCAGTTGAAGGCACAGTACACATGCACATGTGTGCGCATGATCAGATGGTACCACCTCCGCCTTCTGAGCCAGGAAAAACTCTGTATACCTGGTTATCCTCACCTGACAACACAGCCAGAACTAAATGACCTGGTCAGAGACTTAGATTTGTCAAAAGCTAAAGCAGAACCACTTGGTTCAAGATTGCAAGGATGGTGTTTTCTGTCACTGGGTACAAAAATGTCTTTTCTTTTGGATCCATCAAGGACATTTGACAAACTTTATGCAGGCTGAAAACCTCTGTTTCTGCACTGACATTGATGGATTGTTCATGGCTTTGGGTTGTACGCATGACCCACAACAATGGCGTCTTTATATAGATTCATCCAAGTTAAGCCTGAACGCTGTCCCGTTACACAACGGCAATGTCCACCCTTCAGTACCCATTGGCTATGCAGTACACATGAAAGAAACCTATAATAACATGGAATTGCTGTTGAAACACATGCAGTACAACGATTACAGTTGGAACATGTGTGGTGATCAAAGTATTGGCACTGCTACTAGGAATGCAGCTCGGATAAACCAAGTGCTGCCGTTTCCTTTGTGAATGGGACAGCCGTGCTAAAAAGTCACATTACACTAAAAAGAAGTGGCTGCGCCGTAAGCATTTCGTTCCAGGGCAGAAAAGTGTGGCGCATAAACCATTTGTCGACCCAACAAAGATATAACTGCCTCCTCTTCATATAAAACTGGGGATTGATGAAACATTTTGTGAAAGCAATGAACAAAGAAGGTGATGGACTTCGCTATTTGAGACAGATGTTTCCAAGAATAACTGATGTCAAGATTGAGGAAGACATTTTTGTTGGCCCACAAATCAGACAGGTCATCAATGACGGAGTTAGAAGATCTGCTAGTGGGGCCAGAGAAAATAACATGGAAGGCATTTAAGGATGTTGTTGAGAATTTTCTTGGCAAGTACAGAGCACTAAATTACACTGAGCTGCCTGACAACATGCTTAAAGTATACAAAACCATGAAGTGCAACATGTCATTGAAAATTCATTTTCTGCATCACACTTGGACTTCTTTCCTGCTGATCTTGGTGCAGTCAGTGATGAATATGGTGAAAGGTTTCACCGGGACATTGCGACCATGGAAAAGAGATATCAGCGCAACTGAAATCCATCAATACTGCCCGACTGTTGTTGGACACTGACACGAGAGGCACCAGATGCTGAGAACAAACGAAAATCTGCTGCACAACATTTTAAACTCAGTTGAACTAACACAATGTGTCAGCATCATTGTGCAACTGATCATGTTAAATTCAATAACATTTATTTTAAGGTTTCTCCAGATTCCTAAGTGACACAGCAAATCTGAAATGATTTTTGTGTTCAGCTTGACATAGTCTATCATAATCTCTTCTCTTTTTTTTTCAGGGAGCAAAACGTTTGAAAAAAAATCTGTTGTTCAGTGGAAATGGAAAATTTATCGATAACAAATTCATATTTCGTGGTATACGAAAAACTTGTACACATTGTCTTCCTCCATACTTGTCCATGAAACTACGATAACATGTACAAGGGAGACAATTAAGTGAAAAACATTTATTTCTCTCGACTTGTCTGTGAATGTTCTCATTCATCCAGGTCATGGTTATCCAGAGGAGTTGCATCAAGTGCAACTGGACTTGGTATGTATCTGTGAAGACGTTTCGCCTCTCATCCAAGAGGCTTCCTCAGTTCGTGCCTTTCTGACTAGACCAAGCTAGTCTGAAAGGCTACATGTGCACTGAAGTCTCTTGACATCAGTGCACATGTTCTCGTGGCAAAACCAACAACCGCTGATGTGTGACCGACCACCACAACTACTCAACAGGGGACTGCAAACTGATTTCCATGTGCATCACGTCATGCACTGCTCACATTCACCACGACAAAATACAAAAGTTATTATCTTTATTATTATAAATACTACTATATTTGTATTTATATTCTTTCTTTGCTTTTGTTATGACCATTGACTGTGAAGGTCTAAGGTTGCTTCTACTTGCTTGGTGTGACGGCACGCTTGCAACGTGCTTTTGCACCATCTCTTAACATCTGTATGCTTCCCAACTTTGGGAAAACGAAATCCGCCCGCACGCACGCGTCGCGCGACCGCAGCCTCATCTGGAGTTGGTCCTCGCGTCAACAATATGGCCGCCGATCACCTTTGCCGGATGTTGTAACGCCCCCCCCTCTCAACCAGCGGAAACAGAAGCTAACCACAGCGACACCTGGAGGCCGCCGGTGGCGGTGGCCTCCGGCGTTTTATAATCTTCATATTTCTACTTTTAAAAAAAAGAAATCAGCACGTTATTACGCGGTTGGTTATAAATGTATCGGGCAATTCATATCGCGCAAATAAACCGGGCCGACGCAATAACGTTAAATCGCGTCGTATTGCAATTTCTCGCAGCTGGCGCCAGGCCAGCTTCCGTTCACCAGTCAATATTAGCATAGCTAAGCTTAGCGCACGGTCGTTAGCGTGCTTATCCGGGCAGGACGTCCATTTGTTTTCAAACCTCTTCTCTGCGCGACGGGTTTTGTTCAACAAATGTCGCGCCAGACACACCCCGGGTATTAGTTTCAGCCCGCTTTCACCTTCTCGTCAACATTACTGCCGCGTCTACAGCCGCGTTATACACGTTAGCTCGTCTAGCTAGCTAGCTAGCCTGCCAACTAGCCCAAGCAGCGCTGCTGCGGTCAGGGGTGCCTGTGCGGGACAAAGACCGCAGTCAAAGCGAACGCGTTCTTCTTACCTTCCTTGAAACCCAGCAGTCAACCTTCACAACGAGGGGATTCGGGCGGCCCTCGGCACAAACGGGGATCTGTCGATAAACCCGAGGTGGAGGTAGGATGTTTGCGGGCAGACCAGCAGCCGGAGCAGGCCGAAGAATACGTCCCCCAGCCTCCGCAAGACTGCAAGTTACGCCCACTTCAGGTGACGTCACTTCTTTCGAAAAGTTGCCCGACCTTATGACGGCTTTCCGGCTCGGCTGTTTGCAAATGGCGGCGTTCTCGTCCTCCTTCGTATGTTCAGACCTGTTTTGATTGGCTACTGCAAGAGGAAAACAATAATTGTGAAGGACAAATTAACTTTAAAGAATAAGATGTTGCGTTCAACGAGCGTTTAAGATGCAGAATTTGCATAAATAATTGAGTATAAAACGCAGAATTTTTATAAAGAATGAAACGCACAACTAATTATTGACAGATCAAACAACCCGTGATTAAAAAAAAAAATTTTTTTTTTTAAAAATGATAAAGTTTATCACATTACTGTAGCGACCGGAAAGGGCGGTCGCTCTGACTATTAGCAGTTACTTCTGCGCTTGGGGGAGCACCACGGATGTATTGGTCGCCGCCGCTCAGCCTTTCAGCCAGTTTTATCCCAGTGGCCACTCGCTGTATTACAGCGAAAAATCCCCTGCGGCCCAAAACGCATTTCCCCCATAGACCACCACTGCAAAAGAGACGCCTGTAAAACTGTTGACAGGACACCTGCAGCTATAATCATGGTCAGTTACTACTCTTTGTATTATATATTTGTAAGCCATGAGGTTTTAATCTTCTTCTTTTTAAATTCCAAAGCCGAGAAAAATCTTTTTTTTCCTGCATGACGGGTTCTCATCGACTGGACGCATGATGGGAGTAACACGACTGCGCTTATTCAGTGAGCCCCATGTGCCCGAAGCCTGAAACTTTTTCAGCGTACGCGCCAGGCCAGCAGTTCTCACAGGAATGAACAGGCGACATTTTGAGATCCAGTATGGCGCCGCCGCCGCTCAGCCTTGCAGCCAGTTTTTCCCCAGTGGTCACTCGCGGTATTGCAGCGAAAAAAATCCCCTACGACCCAAAAAGCATTTTCCCCATAGACCACCGCTGTAAAAGAGACGCCTGTAAAAACTGTTGACAGGACACCTGCAGCTGTAATCATGGTCAATTATCACTCGTTTTATTGTATATTTTTAAGCCTTGTGGTTTTAATCTTTTTTTTTTAAATTCCAAAGCCCAGCAATTTTCTTCTGCATGACGTCACGGCTGTGTACGAGCGCTCTACGCGCGGTCATATGTCTCGGGAACGAGGATCTTTGCCAAGTTAAACAAACGCTGCTCGGATGAACAAAAATCAAAGGTTCTTTGTTCTTCCCGCGCTCCGAAGAGACTTCTGAGGATCTGCACACTTCCGGATCCCACCGCTGCCACCAGTGTAACCGGTTATTTTCTTGCCCGGTGCGGGATTCGATACGGGGTGTACTGCGCCACAAGGTGACATCACTAACCGCTCGGTTAAAAGAGATGTGATGAGTACATGATTGATCAATGTAAATCTAGCCGCGCTTTTTCTTTTTTAAATCAAAATGTTGCTGTGTCATTTCACTCCATAAAGTACTGGTGAGTCGAAGTGTCTGCACTCTGCACACGTAAACATTCTTCTCACCGGGCGCAAAAGGAGCTGAGTCAATATGTTGTTCATGTTATCTTTATTTAATATAGTAACGTGCATGGATAAGTAGACACGCTGGCCGCTAACTAGCGAATCTGACCCTTTAGTCTAGCGGTTAGCGATGTCTCGGGCGATACGGGTTCGCGTCCCGGCCGCGGCAGTTCCAGTGGTTGCGTTGTCCCCCGAATTCGCTATTGGTGTCAGAAGTGGGATGGAGCGACCGTAAGGCCATCGGAAGCGCATGCGCCTCTTAGGCATGAAGGAGCTGATATGCTTAAGCGCGGGGACGCGCTTCCCGAAGGAGGGGGGTAGTGTAAGGTGGATGGATAAGAAGACACGCAAGTTAACGGGTCTGACCCTTTAGTCGAGCGGTTAGCGATGTCTCCTGCGGTGCGGGCGACACGGGTTCGCGTCCCGGCCGCGGCAGTTCCTGTGGTTGCGTTGTCCTCCCCGAATTCACTACAATATTTTTTGTTCTTGGTGAACATTCTCGAAGCCTGTGTGTAATATTTTCTGTTATAGTCTGTATATCACCAACCTTATGTTTAATGAATAAATATGTAGTTCCAGTTTACCTGCTGTAGCAAGAGGTACTTTAATTAGTGACAAAAGAAACTCGGGAGTGACGTGGCTACAAATTTGCGGCAAATGTTGAGCAGCTCTTGTAATGGGGAGCGAGACAGCCTGCCACTGTGTGGGAACTGATTGTGCCCCGTGCTGTCTTATTTATTTATCTATTTGTTTATTTTTTAGAATAAAAGTGCAGATCCTGATTCCTGGTGTGACTGGTGTTGTTCGGTCTGTGAGCAACCATCTTACAGCTGCTACATAAAACTGGTGCCCTGACCCGGATCCATTGGTCAGCCGCCGCCGATCGCCGACGTTCAGCTGTGTGCTTGTGACGTCCGGGATGCCAAGTTGGCGGACCTGTGGATTCTGTTACAGGGCTCTCAAGTTTTGAACTGAGTTCAGAGTGAGACTGTCTGGACACAATATTGTAACGTGCATGGATAAGTAGACACGCTGGCCGCTGGTTGGCTAGTCTGACCCGTTAGTCTAGCGGTTAGCGAAGTCTCCTGCGGTGCAGGTGATACGGGTTCGCTTCCCGGCCGCGGCAATTCCAGTGGTTGCGTTGTCCCCCGAATTCACTACAATATTCATAGAGAATAAAAAGAGAGAAGTTATCTCAAATCAAATGATGAGATAACTTACTGTACACATAGGATATGGTCTTCTCCCACGTCGTTGTCGTCCTACTTCGGATTTGTGACTAAGTTAGTAGATAGCTGTCCTCTTCTGTCAAGTTGTGGTAGCGGGAATATCTAAACCTTACCCGGATACAGCAGTGCTATTATTTGATTGGCTGTTCGGCAGCTATATTCTTTAATTTGATTAGCTGGTGCGTGGCAGGCCCTTCTCGACGCTATGGGGAATCCACTTGATTCCTGCCTGTTCCACTGTAAAAAATAGCGGCGCAACTTGGTGGGCGTTACCCTGGTTCTCTGCGTGAGAAATACAAGGTGTGGCGTGTGAGCGAGTTGAAACGCGTGTGTCTCACGCCCAATGCGTGAGACTTGAGAGCCCTGCTGTTAGCTGCTGGAGTGATTGCTAGTATTTTGTATAAACAGACATTCACGAGTTCCGGTGACATCAGAATGTAGAAGACGCGTTGGTCTCAATCTCCCCTGAGTTTACTTGAAAATTGTACTTTTTCATAACCCCTGACAATCAAAAATATATCTGTGGACAGAAACTGTCACACATAGTACATACCGACATAATGTCGAAATCAACGAAGTCATCTAAGAGGGGAGACGTCATTTCGACCACACCATGGGATAGCCCAAGTACGGCTAGCATAGTGTAAACTACTAATAAGACCCACTGGCCGATCGACTAGAGCAGTGTTTCTCAACCTGGGGGTCCGCGGACCCCTAGTGGTCCGTGGTGTAATTGCAAGGGGTCCGTGAAAATAAAATATCTTTAAAAAAAGATCCTATGACATTTATAGAAATAGGATTATTTTAGTCAAATGTGACTGAGACCTTTATCTACCTAAACTATAAAGGGTAACAGGACTTTTTTCTCTAATTACATCTGTTTCACAAGTGTAATTTATTGTATTTTAATAAGAGATCTCGCTCCCGTTTGCGTTGTTAAAAGTTACTGCATAAAAATCCTGTTGTTACATATATCTGAAAGTTACTGAATACATATTCTGTTTTGTTACATATATCTGAAAGTTACTGAATACATATTCTGTTTTGTTACATATATCTGAAAGTTACTGCATAAGAACTCTGTTTTGTTACATATATCTGAAAGTTACTGAATACATATCCTGTTTTGTTACATATATCTGAAAGTTACTGCATAAGAACTCTGTTTTGTTACATATATCTGAAAGTTACTGCATAAGAATTCTGTTTTGTTAACTATATCTAAGTTACAACTGAAAGCTCTTATTTTTGCCCCAAAGAGTGAATAAATGCTATAATGCAATTTAAAATGCAGTTTCTACTGTTTCTATCAAATTGCAACCCCCCTCCCCCAAGATCAGGTGGAGGGGTCCTCAGGTGAGATCAAAAATACGCAGGGGGTCCAGGACCCCAAAAAGGTTGAGAACCACTGCACTAGAGGGTGTGACCCTTTAGTCGAGCGGTTAGTGATGTCGCCTTGTGGTGCAGTACACCCGTGTCGAATCCCGCACCGGGCGAGAAAATAGCTCGGTTACACTTGCTAGCCTGCTAGAAGAGCACAGAGATAACAGCTCTGCCGATTTTAAAGCGGCCTTTGCGACTCGAGGAGAAACTGAACAAACCCCAGGCTACAGTAACCGCACGCGGTCAGGGTGTCGAGGCTCTGGGGTCGACGGCTGACCTACATGACCAGCGAATCAAAGCGCCGGAGGAGCGATGCAAGGTCTTAGCCGATAGCAACGCCAAGCTGATTGCCAAGACAGCGGATTTGGAGAGTCGGAGCCGTAGGAATAATATCCGTATTATTGCCCCCCCCCCCGAATCTATCAAGGGGTCTCGACCCACGGACTTCTTCTCAAAACTGCTGGTCGAACTGCAAGGCGATCAGGTTCTTCAGTCTCCTCATGCGTTGGACCAAGCGCACAGGTCGCTTGCAGCCAGACCGCAGCCGGGGTCGAGACCACGACCTGTAATCATCGGGCTCCACCGCTACCTGACCAAGGACCTAACCGTCCGCGAAGCCCCCAAGAGACGAGGACATCTCCAGTACCGTGGGACGCCCGTACAGCATGAAACAGGCTTGTACTGTCTCATACGGAATTTACTTGACTCACTGGATTATTTTGCTCCTTATTTGTTGAGCACTTTCCCTCCTGTTGAGTGTTTCTTTTAACACAATTATACACATGTATATATATATATAGTACATACTAGAAGAACCCCGCTACAATGTAGCGGTTTGGTTCTCCACCCGTCTAAATCTCCCTCCTCTTCATCCTGCCAGCTAACCGCCTTCCCCCTGCCCCTAAACCCCCCCCACTCCAACTCCCTCCCCCCAAATGCTCAGAATCATCTGAAATGCCGAGAAAAGTGGTTTTAGCCATTTTTAGAAAATGCATATTTTGCATAATTATTATAATTATATTTTAATTTTCTGCTATTTTTCTGGTCCTCTCTGGAACAATACCTACCACCTCCCAAAAAAATTAGGATCATAAGTGCATTTTTGCAAAAATGCATTTATTTTGCATAATGCCAAAACATTTCTAAGTCCCAGAAAATTTTTTTTTATATAGGTGAAAAAATCAAAGATGCTCAGAATCATCTGAAATGCCGAGAAAAGTGGTTTTTAGCCATTTTAGAAAAAATGCATATTTTGCATATTTATGCATAATTATGCATAATTTTAATGTTCTGGGATTTTTCCCCTTACTCTCTGAGACAATACCTACCACCTCCAAAAAGAATTAGGATCATAAGTGCTTTAGTTTTCGGTCCCGCTATCTACACTAACTAACACACACACACACACACACAAACACTAACACCACACACACACGCACACATTACGAAAATATATGAGTAGATATCATTTTATTTTTATTTTTTCATTTATATTCTTGCTACTGAATGTATGACTAAGATGCCGCAGTGCGACCCTATATTTCCGTATCATTAATGCATAAGCAATATACAAAGATGATGTTTGTTCTTATTTTACTTTTATTTTTACTCAATTGGTTTTCTATTTTGTCTTCTCCTGCTGTGTCCTGTGTCTTTCAGTACTGATCGAGCCTTCTGGTACGTTTACACCACTGGTAATGTTTTCCAATGATTTCTTTTACCACGGGTAAGCCCAAGTTGTGTTCCCGAGGCAAGTTGTTATTCTTTTAAATCTGTCTGTGAATGTTCTCATTCATCCAGCTCATGGTTATAAGTCCAGTTGCACTTGATTCAACTCCTTTGGATTCTTTTAAATCATTACAAATGTCTTGCCACGGAATTTGCGACTTTATTGTTCATATATATAACATAACTGTTCACAACTGTTTACATTTGTTAATATAGGGGTTTTAGTAATGGGGTGGGGGTGCCGAGACGTCTTGAGAAGGAAGGATGATAAAGAAAGGAAAGTTTGTGTCAATTTGTTTGGCAGAGAAGGTTTGTATTAAGGGAAGCAAAGGAACAGGGAGGTGGGAGGAGGCAGAACAGGGGCGGGTTAGCTCTCTCGGGGCTACAAGTCTGGGTTGGGTTGGGAGGGATAGAACGGGGAGGGAGAGCCAGGTTAGGGTGGGTGGGAAGACCTTGTTGTTTGTCTACTTTTCAAGTGGGAGTTCCTTTTCATCGAACTCATGAACATTATATTGTGTCGTTTCTATGTGTTGTATTTCCTCTACTCGTCGTTGCTTGCATTCTAGGACCGACCTGATATGCCTGAAGTTATATGCAATGCCGTGGCTAGCGTGGCTAGCATAGAGACTGATGGCGGACAGGCAGTGAGGATCACCTCGCTAAACACTGGTGGGTTGTGCACATATCAAAAGTGTAAACGCGGACACAATGTTTATTCAGGAGACATATTTATGTAGCTCTGACCAGCAGAAACTAATTAGGCCTTGGATTGGACAGGTACTCCATTCCAAATTCAATCTGAAAATGCGGGGCACATCCATACTAATTAGAAAAAACATACATTTTACTCCTAACACCGTCATCGCTGACATAAATGGCCGCTATGTCATTGCCTCTGGTATGCTTTATCAGAAACCAGTCATTTTAGCATCCGTTTATGCCCCCAACTGGGATGACGATAGCTTTATGAAGTTGCTGCCGTCCTCTATCCCAACTTTAAATTCACACTTATTGATACTGGGAGGAGACATGAATTGTGTTATAGACCCAACACTTGACAGATCCAGCCCAAGACATATTGCATCCTCCACAATGTCTGACTCGCTCCGCTTTTATGGACCAATATGGAGATTCCTAAACCCCTCAACTAGAAAATATTCGTTTTTCTCCCATGTACATCATTCATTCTCTCCTATAGATTATTTCATGGAGGATAAAACACTCATCCCATCTATTCTATCCACCCAATATTCACCATTAACTGTATCAGACTATTCTACTGTGATTCAAGACCTTCACTTGGACCTTAAGCCCAAGGGATTTGGATTCTGGCGTTTTGACCCTCTTTTGTTAGCTGGTAAAAACTTTTGCAATTACAATTCTGAGTCAATTACATTCTTTTGTGGTGTACTACCAACAATCTTGTCCTCAATGTGCAGAAGACGAAGGAGCTGATTGTCGGCTTCAGGAGGTCTAGAAGCTGCAGCCATTCCCCCATTCACATCAATGGGGTAGAAGTGGAGCGTGTTTCCAGCTTTAGATTCCTTGGAGTCCACATCAGCGAGGAACTTTCCTGGACATCAGACACCCAGGCCCTTGTGAAAAAGGCCCAACAACGCCTGCATTTCCTGAGGAGGCTGAGGAGCGCCCGTCTATCCCCCAAAATTCTCATCAACTTCTACCACTGCACCATAGACAGCATCCTGACCAGCTGCATCTCAGTGTGGTACGGCAACTGCACCTCAGTAGACCAGAAAGCTCTGCAGCGGGTCGTCAAGGCGGCCCAGCATATCACCGGTACCCAGCTCCCAGCCATAAAAGACATTTATCACAAATGCTGCCTTCGAAGGGGTCTAAGGATCAGCAGAGATCCCACCCACCCCAACCATGGACTGTTCTCCCCATGCGCTCTGGGAGGCGCTACAGGAGCCTCAGAGCCCGCACTACCAGGCTCAAAAACAGATTCTTTCCACAAGCTGTTGCCCACCTGAACCTGACTACCCACTGAATGTCTTTGGATATTTTTAAAGATTTTGTACTGTTGCTCTGTTTTAACTTATTTTTAGCTTTTGGTCTTGATGTGTGTATATCTTATATTGTGTTTGCTGTGTTTGTCTGTGTCTGTCTTGCACTGTTTGGCGAGGCCACAGCCCTCATTCCATTTTTAACATGTGCCTGCACATAGTTTTTAATGACAGTAAATTGAATTTAATTGAATAAAAATGAAGGGACTCCTGCGCCTCTGATATGGGAAACCCTCAAAGCCTTTATTAGGGGTAAAATTATTTCACATACGTCTCATGCCAACACACACACACACACACACACACACACATACATTCATACCTAGGGACAATTTAGTACGGCCGATTCACCTGACCTACATGTCTTTGGACTGTGGGAGGAAACCGGACAACCCGGAGCAAACCCACGCAGACATGGGGAGAACATGCAAACTACACATAGAGGACGACCCGAGACGACCCCCAAGGTTGGACTACCCCAGGGCTCGAACCCAGGACCTTCTTGCCGTGAGACAACTGTGTTAACCACCGCGCCACCAATATATAATATATATTAAAGATCCATATAAGTGATATATGTGCAGATCCTGATTTCTGGTGTGACTGGTGTTCTTCAGTCTGTGAGCAACCATCTTACAGCTGCTACACAGAGCAGTGTACATAGAGTTCCTCCACCGCAGCGTACTAAATAACTTAACGTGCTATTTGTCTTAAATGTTCAAATATCACGACTATCTGGATGAGTATGCCCTCTGTGGACAGCAGGGTACTTTTCTCATCTGTAAAAATGACAAATCTCCGTTGTCTTTATTCATGCTCAATAATCCAGGTAAGGAAATCACAGAAAATGTAATCAGTTCATCTGGACATGTTTATTGAAAACGTTTCATCATCATCTAAGTGACCTCTTCAGTCTCAACTGGCTGCAGGTGTCCCCACCCTTATAAACAATACAGTGGCATAACGACTGAAAACGACGATCGGTTTCATATGCAAACTGCTGTGACCATTAACTAGAGTTACAATGGCCATGTGTACTATTCACTGCCGTGACTTGTACATCAGGGAAACCAAACAGACGCCGGCCAGGATGGCACAACACAGAACTAATGCGTCAGGCAACGACTCCACAGTCTACACCATCTACAGGCCAGTGGCCACTCCTTCAAGGATGATTCAGATTCAGACAACTTTATTTATCCCAGAAGGGCAATTCAGTTTTACAGTCTACCCACACCATACACAAACTCACAGACAAGTGGCAATCATCATTATGTCAGAGACAACAGACAAATCAGTACATGGGCAAGAGATGCACACTGTCACCCTCGTGTGGCCTTGCATGCAGACTCACACGAGGACCGGGCGAAGGGTAAAAATTCATATAAGTTAAAAGAATAAATACATTAAGCATTCCAAGATGCATTGCACGTTACATTCCCCCACTACAGTCAGTAAACGTACAGGCCCACAAGCCATGCGAAAAACAAACAAGGTATAAACCAAATATTGTGGTTTAAAACAACATAAAGCGTTTATTTAAAATGACTACTCTCGGTATTTAGCAGCCTGATAGCAGAAGGCATGAAGGACCTAGAATAGCAATTCATTTTCCAAGAATGAGGATCTGCACATTCTTGATAGGGAGGAATGCTGATTTAAACAGGGAGTCAAAGGGGGCATCCAGGTAGCGTAGCGGTCTCTTCCGTTGCCTACCAACACAGGGATCTCCAGGTCAAATCCCCATGTTACCTCCGGCTTGGTCGGGCGTCTCTACAGATACAATTGGCTGTGTCTGTGGGAGGGAAGCCGGATGTGGGTATGTGTCCTGGTCGCTTCACTAGCGCCTCCTCTGGTCGGTCGGGGCACCTGTTCAGGGGGGAGGGGGATCTGGGGTGAATAGCGTGATCCCCCACATGCTACATCCGCATAGTGAAACTCCTCACTGTCAGGTGAAAAGAAGCGGCTGGTGACTCCACATGTATGGGAGGAGGCATGTGGTGGTCTGTAGCCCTCCCCGGATGGCAGAGGGGGTGGAGCAGCGACCGGGACGGCTTGGAAGAGTGGGGTAATTGGCTGGATACAATTGGGGAGAAAAGGGGGGGGCGGAGTCAAAGAGGCCATCTTTGGGGGGGCTAAGAGTATATATGTCGCCATCTTATAATGCTGTGACTGCAACTATTTCCCAGTCCTCTGTGAATAGTACACATGGCCATTGTAACTCTAGTTAACCGTGGTGACGCCGACTCGGACTGCGAGGAATCTGGGTGTGACCCTGGACGACCAAGTGTCGTTTGCTGCAAACATTGCATCGGTTGCTCGCTCCTGCAGATTTGTCCTCTATAACGTCAGGAGGACTCACCCATTCCTCACCGACGAGACGGCACAGGTGCTCCTCCAGGCTCTGGTCATCTCCTGGCTGGACTACGGCAACTCCCTCCTTGCTGGCGCCCCGGCGTCAGCCATCAGACCTCTGGAGCTTGTTCAGAAAGCTGCAGCTCGTCTGGTGTTCAACCGCCCTAAGTTCTCCCACACAGCTCCCCTTCTCATGTCCCTACACTGGCTCCCAGTAGCTGCTCACATCCAGTTTAAGACTCTGGTGCTAGCCTACAGGGCAGTGAGAGGAACAGCTCCTTCCTATCTCCAGGCCATGGTCAAGCCCTACACCCCCGCCCGACCTCTTTGCTCTGCTGCCTCAGGACGCCTGGTTGCCCCGTCGCTCAGAGGCCCCTGCCGAAAGATGGGCAGCGGAGTCGCTGCCCATCTTTCGGCGCAGGTTGAAAACTCACCTCTTTAAGAACTACTACCCTGTTACTTGTTCTTAGCATTTATTGTACTCACTCATTAAAAAGAAAAAAAATCTCTTTCTTGCACTTTTACTTTAGCACTGGTTTTGCTCTTAGATGCTTGTTTAGATGCACTTATGACCTCTGATGACTAGCAGCTCTCCTGATTTCCTACGTTAAATGATGCACTTTAAGTCGCTTTGGATAAAGCGTCGGCTAAATGCCTGTAATGTAATGTGATGGTCATGGCAATTTGCATATGAAAACGAACGGTGTTTTCAGCCATTATGCCACTGTATTGTTTATAAGGGTGGGGATACCCGCAGTCAGTTGAGACTGAAGAGGTCATCCTTCTGTGATAAACCTCAATTACTAGTAAAATCACACTCTGACGTCACTGATCACAGAAAGTTGAATCAGTTCATCTGGACACAACGTTTATTGAGAGACACGTTTCATCACACATCTAAGTGACCTCTTCAGTTTCAACTAAAAGTTATAAGCTAAAAGTGAGAGCATTAGAAATTATAGAATTATCATCTAATTTCATACCTGGTCTGTATGGAAGGCCTACACCAGGGGTGCCCAACCCTTTTTGAACCAAGATCTACTTTTACCAGCCCAAATATGGGACCGTATTACTGTAATACCCATTCAATACACACAACAAACAGAAAATAATACAGGCACTATACAGTATAGTTCTCTCGTGTTAGAAAAGTAGAAATAAATGTCATTCTCTACCTTAGTGGGACTGCTGGCACTGGGAGGAGGAGGCTAGTTTCTTATAGTCAGGGTTGTAGCAGCTGGTTGCAAGCCTTAGGCAGGCCACAAGGTGGCCATTTGTCATTGTGGATCTGTATTTCGACTTGATGATCTTCATGAGAGAAAAAGCAGATTCACACAGGTAGGTTGATCCAAAAAGTGATGTGAAGTTCATGGCACATCTCCTGAGGTTGGGATACTTTTCCTGCAGCAGTAGCTCCCAGAACGCTCCCTTCATCCCTTGTGTTGCCCTGGATTTAATCTCAGTGTCAGTTTGACGTGTGAGGCTCTCATTCTCCACAGCAGGGCTGTCCAGGTGATGCTACTTTGGAAGCAATGTCATCCACATCAGTATTTCCAAATGGAAAACAGATAGCTGGCAACAGGTCCAATGGATGCGAACCCAGTAAAGCGCCTATCAAACTCTGACAAGATGCTCTGAACTTGCTCCTCATACTTTGCATTACCAAGCTGTGCTGTGTCGTTACCCTGATGTTTAAGTTCTGCCTGCATGTGAGCAAAGTTTCGTAGGTCACTGCATTGCAGCCTACTTGACAGCCGTTGGAGCTTGCTTTTATATGCGTTCACTGAGCTCATCATGTTTGTTACATATTTATCCTTTCCCTGTAGTTCTAAATTCAGCTCATCCAGCATGCTAGTGAGATCGGTTAGGAATGTCAAATCCAAAAGCCACTTGTTGTCCTCTGGCTGTGTATATTCGGCATGTTTAGCTAGCTTGAGAAAATCTTTGATTTCAGGCAACAACTCAGAATCTCTGCAAAAATCTGCCTCTGCTCAGCCACCTCACATCCGTGTGCAGCAACAGATCTGTGTGTTCTGCTCCTGTCTCCTCCATGTGTGCACAAAATAGCCTCCTCCGTAGGCTCCTTGCCCTAACCGAGCACACAATCTTCAGAGCAATATCCATCACTTCTTTCTTGTTTGAGCTCTTCCCACACAGCGCTTGTTGGTGAATTATGCAAAGATTAAGGAAGTCTAGGAAAGAATCACTTTGCTTGCACAATCCAACGAAACCATTAGTACAGCCTACCATAGCAGGTGCACCATCAGTTGTAATGGCAGGGGCGTCACTAGAGATTTATGGATAGGGGGCTAAGCCTTTAGTAGGGGGGTCAGGGGGGAGGATTTTTTTTAAATGGACCCAAAATGTCTGTTTGTCGTGTATTTTTGGAATAGCAATAGGTGTAAAATCAATCAAAAATATGGTCATTTGGTCAAGTTGGCACACAGTAGATCTGTATCTTCATATCTTCATTTGTATTAGGCACGGATCTAATATGACTTAAATGCTATCCATCCACTTACAACAGGCACGGATCAAGCAAAGGTATTGAAGTCAAGGAATGCTATCTCCTCTCTCTTAGGTAAGTTGCAGGTCCTAAGTATGTTATTCATACACAGACTGTAGACTGGTGCCATCACAGTTTGTGCAATCAGAACGAGTGTGATTTTGCTCTGTAGTTGTTAGATGTTTAATAAGCTAGGTGACAGAATTTCAAGGTCATAGTGACATTTGACAGCACAAATATTAACTTTTCTCAATAAATTTGTATTTATTCTCACAAATGAGGATATATCAAGGGAATGACATTTCTACAAATATGGAAGAAATCAAAATCCAGTCCACCCCCAGCCAGAGGATAATAGGGCTGTTAGTCAAAAAGCACCGACAAAAAGGCATATGCATAAGCTGGCAGGATACATGGCAATTTACATGCTGGGTTGTATTGAAATCAACATCTTTAAACTTGCTGACTTCACTTCACAGTGTATTATGGTTTAGATTGGCTCACAGTATTGGCTCCTACAGTGTTACAATTATGTAACATTTTTTATGTTTTGTGTGGAAATTGTTATTATGATGTACCTGGACATGGAACTTTTTACATGTGAGTGAGTTTTCCATGGAAAATTCTTTCCACAGCCATGCAAAGTCATACTCAAAAAGTAGACTGGATCATGCATAACATATTTCATGAAATAGACAATATTCAGAATGCAGAATATAGGATGGTTTGTGACTGAACAGACGTTTTGCATTTGAACCGACCTCATAGTACTAAACACAAGGAGAAACACAATGGAATGAATGAATGAAGGATCAGATGGAAAGGAATTTTAACAGACAGGTTTACATAACCCTTTTCAGCAGTTACTTCAATTTACTGAAACTGAAAAGCTGCTATTCGTACAGAGACTATTTTGTGGGTGGGAGCATCAAAGAATACCTTGTTTTTGAAAGTGGCAAATCGGTCTATGATTCTATTGTGACTCAGCAGCCCTATGGCTGCAAGATTGTGAAGCCTCTTCTGCCCCATGTTTTACACAGCCAGGAGTGCAGCCTGCGCAGTGTGCTAAAAGACCTTTCACAAGAGCAGCTGCTCACAGGTATTGTTAGGGCAACTTGAATGATTGCCTTTAGAGAGGGAAACATATCTGGATCTAGGAGGTTGTGCACAGCTAACATGTCTTGGGGTGGACATCCAGCTTCTGTTTTGCGGGCAAGAAAGTTTCTGGCCACCAGCAACTCTTCTGTTTTTGAGATCAATGTTATAGTGATTGGCAAGCTCAGTTAAATGATTCACTCAAGAAATGCTCTGAATTAGGACTGCATACCTGGATGCCTTTTAGTAGGCTTGCAGCTACACTAGAAAATCGTTGTTCAAGCTCACTAACCAGCCTATCCAAGCCGGGGAACAGCAACCCTGTTTTCAAGGTTACTGAGCTGAACCAATCTGTGCCTGAACCCAAGGTTGTCTCCAACACAAAATCACCCATTTTCCTCTGTTTATGCCTTTTTTTTAGCATCTGGTTCTGGGATATTGTAAGTGTTGCACAGGGCCTTGGTTCTCTCATACAGCTCTGTGGCAAATGCATCTGTGCATTTGCCTCTCAGTGTGTCACACACAGCTTGTTTGCAGAGGACAGCTTCTGCCAGGTCTAACGTCTCTTTCTGTAGGAACTTGTGAAGTAGTAAATACACTGCTGAGAACTTGTAAAGCTTCTTTCTCAAACCAACAGTTATGGGGGATCCAATGGCAGATAGACATTCAAAAGTAGCAGGTAAAGTGTCAAGAACTACGTTAAGGGATTGCAGCTGGCATGCCCAGCGAGTGGTTGAAAGTTGTACAAGTTCAGTTGATGTCAATCCAACTTTGGACTGCGCTTCTTTGAACTTATGGTGGCTAAATAGGGAGGTGCTGAAAAAGGAATTGACACTCTCCAACAAATTGAAAAACTCGGCAGCCTCCTAAACAGCCCTGCAAGTATGGCACAACACCAAGTTCAGCTTGTGAGCATGACAATGCACATAAATTGCCTCTGGATGCAGCATTCTGAAATGTGCTTGCACACCCACAGTGGACCCACTCATAATGGCTGCACCATCGTATGTTTGTGCGACACATTTTAGCTCTGCTTGCCCATTGATTTGGAGCTGCTGCTGCAACTCAGTTGCTATGGACTGGGCATCAAATGACTTAATTTGTTAGTGCTAGAAAACGCTCCTTAACTGCTCCCTCTGTAACATACCAACACACACAGCCAACTGCTGTGTGTTGTCCATCCTCGGCCTCATCTGCCATAACGGCATACATTCTGGACTTTGTCATCTCAGAGATTATGACATTAGTAATTTGAGCGCAACACTCAATCGTCTGATTCTGAGATGTTGGAGAGCGATAAGTGGTATTCGATGGAGGATTTTACTTTTGTAGGAAAGGGTAAAATTCCTTCAAAAGTTCCATACAAGGGGGTCCGCGGTGGTGTAGCGGTCTAAGCATCGGCTTTGTGTCAACGCAGTTGCCCACTGGGGACTCGGGTTCGCATCCCAGTCTCCTCAGATCAGACTATGGCTGGACTCGATGAAGCAACAATAATTGGCACCGCTGTCTTCAGGAGGGGGGCGGAGTCGGCTTGTGTTCGTCACATGAATGCGTCTCTGTGTGTGTCAGAAAAAACAGTGGTTCGGCCTGGATTCACCTTGTCACGAAAGTGGGGAGGCGTCTCCTTCAAGACTGCTGGCCGGAGAGATGCAGTTGGCGAACGCATGCAGTATGAGGATGGGTGTTTGAACTAAAATAGGGATCGATTGGCCACCAAATTGGGAGAAAAAAAGGGAAAAATCAGAAATAATTTTATTTAAAAAAAAAAGTTCCATACATGCAACAAAGTTGCCTCTGTTTGTGCTTTCATTAGTTTCAATACTGCCTTGAAAAGGGAGTCCCTGTCTTCCTAACATGGAGGTGACCTCAACAATTCACCTCAGATAGTCCCTTCTCTCTGCTATCTCGCTTACATGTGCAAGTGCTATAATCTGAGCAATGTTTCTCTGACTGCCAGTTGCCTGGTAGCTTTGCCATGCTACAACACTGTCTTTATGGGTTTGTGTCATCTCATGATTTTCAAAGATAAACAAGGCTTTCTTCCAGTTTTTACTGCCATTACTGACCAAAAGCATCATGTTTTATGTTATCTGCCAAATACTCGACATGGAAAGCAGAAAGCTGCATTTTGGTTGACAGAGTATTCTAGCCATTTTTATTTATCAAACCAGCAGTACTGAGATGTCCTGTTCTGTGTACCAAAACTGTCTTGTGGGTAGCTATTCAGCTTTACATGTCTGGGCCCAGTGTCTTTGTCACCTAAATCATCCCTGTAACTTCTGGAAGGAGTTGCTGCAGCTGCTTGATCACTTTCCCTCTTTACATCGGTCTGCTCCCTCTCTCCCTCTGGATCTGTTTGCTCCGTTTCTGCCTCTGGGTCGGTTTGTTCCCTTTCTGTCTCTGGATCCGTTTTCTCCCTTTCACTCAAACAGCTTGCTTCTTGACCCTTTTCTTTCTCAGCCTCTCCTTCTGCATGACCCTTTATGATAAGTCCAAACATTTGATAAAATAATCATTAAATGAATGAAACCCTGAAGCCTACTCCATTTTTGCTAAATCGCCCAGTTAGTGGATTTCTATGGTGATAATAACAATACTGGTACCGATTTTCAAGAACAAGGGTGATGGGCAGAACTGTAGCAACTACAGAGGTATAAAGTTGATCAGCCGCAGCATGAAGATATGGGAAAGAGCAATAGAAGCTAGGTTAAGAGGAGAGGTGACGATTACTGAGTGTAAGGGATTGAGAAATTGCCTTCATTAAAAGTTTAGAATAACCCCCCCCCCTCCCTATTTTTTAGATTAAATACAATGTGGGTTTACACCACCAAGTCAGTAGATGGTGCTGCAGCGCTTCTGGGAATCAGTACGAAAGAGAGCAAAGCTTCCTTAAGCCAGGCAAGAAATAAACTAGACGAGCTTGAGTGACAATGTATTTTCATTGTGCCTCTCTTTTTGATTCACAGGTACTGCAAAAAGATATTATAAACTCCCCAATTTAGTCTTAGACAAAAGATATAGTCAAGACAGTAGTCCGTAGTGTTTTAGTGCAAATGTGATAAGCATGTTATGTTTTGGGTTGATACTTGTCTCGACTTGCTGAGGGTAACAAACGCCATGCTAGCTAGTAGTCTAGGTTAGCCCAATAAAGTGGTATCCTGTCATAGTAGATTGTAAACATCTCATAGTAATGTTTTGGTGATAAATGGAGATGTGGGTTTATGTTGTAAGAAAAGTATTAATGTGACTATTTTACAAGGAGATATTCAGTGGTAACTTGTTCAGATAATTGGTTAGTAGTCGCCATTTCATGCCTGTTGCTGGTACTGCATCTTAGGAAGTGTGCGCATGCGTGAGACCACACATAGTGTATTAAAGCCTGTGTATGGGATAAAAGAGTTGTGCAGGTGGATATAGATAAATGGTTCAGATGCTGTAATAGGCTATATTTCTGATATTGTGAAATTGCTATTTTGACAGTAGCCTATATTGATGTTTGAGTGATGAGAAAAACCAATTTGATTTTACAAATTGTTACACTTTTTATTTTGTATTTATTTTACTTTTGATGAATATGGTACAATGTGGAGAATTTATTTAACTGTTGAGACCGGAAATAACCTGGTGCGAGCTTGAGTGACAACGTATTTTCTTCATGCCTCTCTTTTTGATTCACAGATCCACAGTGCTATTTAGCCTGTGTATTATTTGCTGCCGCTCCGGATATCCCCTAGGTCTGGAGCCGGTAACACGAGCAGCAGTATGGTTTCATGCCATGAAAGAGCACCACAGATGTGATGTTTGCTTTGAGAATGTTGATGGAGAAGTATAGAGAAGGTCAGAAGGAGTTACATTGTGTCTTTGTGGATTTAGAGAAAGCATACGACAGGGTGCCGAGAGAGGAGGTGTGGTATTGTATGAGGAAGTCGGGAGTTGCAGAGAAGTATGTAGAGTGGTGCAGGATATGTATGAGGGAAGTGTGACAATGGTGAGGTGTGCGGTTGGAATGACAGATGGGTTCAAGTCGGAGGTGGGATTACACGAAGGATCGACTCTGAGCCATTTCTTGTTTGCAATGGTGATGGACAGGTTGACAGACGAGATCAGGCAGGAGTCTCCATGGACTATGATGTTTGTGGATGACATTGTGATCTGTAGTGAGAGTAGGGAGCAGGTTGAGGAGAGCCTGTAAAGTTGGAGGTATGTACTGGCGAGAAGAGGAATGAAAGTCAGTAGGAGCAAGACGGAATACCTATGCGTGAATAAGAAGGAGGACAGTAGAATGGTGAGGATGCAAAGAGAAGAGGTGACAAAGGCGTATGAGTTTAAATACTTGGGGTCAATTGTCCAAAGTAACGGGGAGTGCAGAAGAGAGGTGAAGAAGAGAGGTGAAGAAGAGAGTGCAGGGAGGGTGGAGTGAGTGGAGAAGAGTGTTGGGAGTGATTCGCAACAGAAACCAGCAAGCGTTAAAGGGAAGGTTTACAAGGTGGTAGTGAGACCAGCTATGTTGTATGGTTTGGAGACAGTGCAGGGCTGTCCCTAAAGAATGGTATAGGGGCGCAATGCCACTATGACAACGGGCCAGCGCCACCTTATGCCCCCCCCACCGTTCTTGCCGCAAATGTGAATACGTAGAGAGTGGAAGGACACGAACATCCAAATAATCTCAGATGCTGAACTGAGTAAATATCATGAAAAGGAATAAAATTTGCAACACTGATTACTGCTCCTACGGTGTAAATTTGTTAACATCCCACAACAAAAGTGACGTATCGAGCGTGGCTCATCAGACAGCAACTGAATACGGAAAAACGGAATGTTTTCCCGTATTAGGTGATGGGTAACACTTTAGTATGGGGAACATAAAAAAACTTAATTACTAGTGAATTAGTAATGATCAAGATGTCACTTTAGTATGGGGAACATATTCTAAGTAACAAAAACTTAATTTACAGTAATTTAACACTATGAACACTTGTAGTTTTGTGTTTTGTTATGTAAGAACAGACCATATTCATTAAGTGTTAGTAAGGGAGAATAACTCTTCTTGTGGTACGACCACCTTATAAAGGCCATACTAAGCAAAGCATATTGAGATGGTACTACTAATAAGCAATACTTCTGAGGTTATAGAGGGAAAACTCATAGTTAATGGCTTACTGGTTGTATAATAAGGCCATGCAGAATAAGGCATTAATGAGTACGTAATAATGACCAATTAAGAGCCAATATGTTGCTAATTTGCATGCTAATAAGCACCTATTTAATGGTGACTACGTTCCCCATACTAAAGTGTTACCCAGTGACGGTATTGACACTGCTGGTTGGATGAGATGCGGCTAGCTACCTAATTTGCATATCTGAGACTCCCGCAAAGGTGGTATCAAAGATTCTCCTTAGCTAGCTAATTAGCGACTGACTGTAGGCTAACGTTACTCTCTATTATGTTGAGCAAAAGTAAACGAAGTGGTGGCCCCACCGGTCCAGAACAAAAAACTTTGTTAGGTTTTTTCCGATCGCTGGTTACACCTGCTGTGCCAGTGATGTTGCCACTGGCAGAGCAACTTGGCCCCGGAACCAAAGTTGAAGATACCACGACTGCTAACGTTACTGTAACCGGTTATTTTCTTGCCCGGTGCGGGATTCGATACGAGGTGTACTGCACCACAAGGCGACATCACTAACCGCTCGGCTAAAGGGTCAGACTCGTTAGCTAGGGGCTAACCTGTCTTATTACTAGTTTACATTACGTTAGCACCACGGTCGGCGTCAACTAGCAGCAGCAGCACTCGGGAGTTTGTCACACACAGCGAGGGTTTGTGTGATGAATAAATGACAGTCAAATTCAATTAATTTGTCAGCTAGTAGGATAACATTAGATAGAAATACTTTACTGTCAAGTCTTGCATTTTATTTATAGTTCTATCTTGGACAAAATTAGTGGACTTCCCTGGGTTCAATAGGTTGTCTTTTACCATATTGGATTTTTGCATAGCCCTGGTCAGTTTACTTTTTTTACCACGTCAGTGTAAACCACTAATAAGACACGTTAGCCCCTAGCTAGCTAACGGGTCTGACCCTTTAGCCGAGCGGTTAGTGACGTCGCCTTGTGGTGCAGTACACCCCGTATCAAATCCCGCACCGGGCAAGAAAATAACCGGTTACATTGGTGGCAGCGGTGGGATCCGGAAGTGTGCAGATTCTCATAAGTCTCTTCGGAGCGCGGGAAGAACACAGCGCGAGGGCGCGCTTCCGGGGCGCTTCCGGGGAGGGTGACGACTGTAAACTACTAATAACACCCGTTAGCCCCTAGCTAACGGATCTGACCCTTTAGCCGAGCGGTTAGTGACGTCGCCTTGTGGTGCAGTACACCCCGTATCGGATCCCGCACCGGGAGAGAAAGTATCAGGTTACATCAGATTAATTTTTTTTCCAACATTTTCAACCGACTGTGCCGCCACCTCCACCATATCGATTAACTCGTCGAGCTGGCGGGAGAATCACTCACGTGCGTCAACGGCGTCCTTCAGCTGCTCGTGAGGACCGTCGGCCATTTCCTCACAGCGCCGTGTTAGCAGTACTGCGGGGGCGGCTGGCCGTCTGTGATGGCGTCCACAGCGTCCGGTCTTCATTCTCGAATTCTCCCCCAGGAGTGCGTCCGCGGCCACAACAAACGCCTCTTTCCCAGTGTCGTCGTCGTCTTTTGAAGATTTCTTGCGAGCGCACGGCCGACGCGACGCGACGCGACGCTGTCGTTGCAGCCTCCTTCTTGGCGTCGGCTCTGCTAAAACTCGACCGAGACTTTCAGTTCCTGCCGTTTCCTGGTTCGTGGGGCCGTTTCCAGGGGGATCTGTGCCTTAGCTCTTGTCCGCCATTTTAAAACGTCGCCCCTGATCAGACGGACGGATTTTGCGTTGGAATAAACGGGAAAAAATAACCTTCCTCCCGTTCATTGCGCAAATGATACGTTTTCGATCTTTTGACTTCTGCCGTTTTTTTGTTTTTTGTCGTCTCCGAACACGCGAAAGAAAATTAACGAGAGCTCCACCTCGTTAACGTCGGTACCGCCCTTCTTCTCCATTTCGGCGCTGGCAGCGAACGTAACGTCACGCCTTGACACGTCACAGCTTGCGCGTGAGATAATTCGCCAATAATATCTTGACTGACGTTGAATCTGACTAATAGAGGCAGGGGCGCAGGAAGGGCGGGGGCCGACGGTGCTGCAGCACCCTCTAGTGGATCCTAGACGCAGCAGTAGCCTAACGGGCGATATGCCGAAATGAAAACGAAAAAATATAAACGTCAATACAAGGCTAGTGTAAACTACTAATAAGCCACGTTAGCCCCTAGCTAGCTAACGGGTCTGACCCTTTAGCCGAGCGGCTAGTGATGTCGCCTTGTGGTGTAGTACACCCCGTATCGAATCCCGCACCAGGCAAGAAAATAACCGGTCACACTAGTAACGTCCGTGACACTGACGACGGGTTAAAGATAATACTTTTGATTATTTGTTGAGGAAACATATTCATTCAAATTTATGCATCTTTCTCTAAAATATGGTAAATTGATTTAAAATATTAACTAGACACTTTTACATTCGGTTGGCAGCACCCCCTACTTAGAACGTCTTCCCGCGCACCTGCATGCGGGACTAATGCAGACCTCGCCTCTTAATGGATGGTCAGATTCCATGTCCATCAAGATGTGAACGCAAGGGAATGCCGATTATTATTTTTTTTATTTTTTTATTTTTTCAAAACTCCCATTTTTCAAAATCATCTCTCGATCGAATGGCAATCAGCCCCGACTAGTTGGGCAGCCCTGTGACCTACACCAACATGGAAGTCACAAAAAATGTGTTTTCCCAGACAGCATCCGGATGTGGGCCACTTCAGGCAACGATGCGGCACCCTTGGCCTTCTTCTGGCCCTGACAAAATGGATGTGAGCCTGAAGTGGCCCACATGTCCATCCATCCATTATCCGTTTATAGTAATGGTTCTATGGTCCCATATTGTGTAATTATGTGGAGCAAAGTTATGGGTGAAAACCATTTTCCAAAACAATAAAACCTGCTTGTGAAAAATTCAAAGCTTGATAGGAAGCTGGAACAAATCTAAATCACATTTTATAACGAGATCCAAACCACTCATTTTATCGAATAGTGTATTAGAAATGTGAAACCAAAGACAACATTGTTTGCACCCGCATTCTTTCAGCCATTTTAATTGGAGTGCTCCTATAAGAGCTTCCAACTCACTGGCCTTTAGCTCACCTTTTTCAGTCTCTGACAAGCTGCGATTTCCGAACATAATGCGTTTTAATTTTCCAAATGAAATGAAATAGGATAGAGTTTGTGGTTTTGATTTTTTTCGAGGATATAAAAAATGACAGGGATAAATAATGCTAGACAAGCCTTCAGTTTTAGATAAGAGAATGCATCCAAACATCGATAAGCCAATTTGTTGATTTTTTTAATGGAATTAACGTTTAATTCTTCTCTATTGTTTGTTTTTTGAGATAATAACACCCAAGTACTTAATCTCACGTTTGATGGATACATTAGATATTGCATGGTGATCATATGAATAGTCATTGTTTCATATCTTTTAATATTTATAGACCAGAAGCTCTACAATATATTTGAGTTTTGTCCAAGGCTCTCTCAGCCAGATTTATTCTTCAAAAGTACAGAAATATCATCAGCAAATTGACTTATAATAAATTCCTTTTAAATGATATTGATCCCTTGCAAATCAGGGGAATTTTTAACCAGAGTACCCATTAATTCTTCAGAAAAATCAAGAATAAAGGAGATATTGGACAACTCTGTCTAACTCCACGAGAGACCTGAAATTGTGCAGATGCAGCTAAATTCACCAATCAGCCAAAACATTAAAACCACCTGAGGCCACAGCCATTGGGGTGTACTTGGTCTGTAACAATGTTTAGGTAGGTGGTATGTGTCAAAGTAACGTCCACATGAATGCCAGTACCCAAGTTTTCTCAGCAGAACATTGCTCAGAGCAGTGGTGTCCAACCCTGCTCCTGGAGAGCTACCATCCTGCCATTTTTCACTCCAACCCTAATTTAACACGCCTGATTCTACTAATTACCTACTGACCAAGACCTTGACCAATTGAACCAGATGTATTAAACCAGGGTTGGAGTGAAAGCGGCAGGAGGGTAGCTCTCCACGAACAGGGTTGGACACCACTGGCCCAGAGCATCACTCTGCCTCTGCTGGCTTGCCTTCTTCCCATAGTGCATCCTGGTGCCACCTCTTCCCCAGGTAAACGATGCACACACCTGGCTATCCACATGATGTAAAAGAAAGTGATTCATCAGAACAGGTGACCCTCTTCCACCGCTCCATGGTCCAGTTCTGATGCTCACGTGCACATTGTAGACGCTTTCGGTGGTGGACAGGGGTCATCATGGGCATTCTGACCAGTCTGCAGCTACACAGTCCCATATGCAGTAGGGTGTAATGCACTCTGTTCTGACGCTTGTCTATCATGGCCAGCATTAACTTTTTCAACAATTTGAGCTACAGAAGCTGTTATGTGGGACTGGACCAGATGAGCTAACCCTCGCTCCCCATGCACATTAGACCCCATTGCCAGTTCACCGGTTGTCCTTCCTTGGACTACTGCATACCTGGAACACCCCACAAGAGCTGCCGTTTTGTAGATAGCATTTTTTTCCTTCTCTCCAATGTATTTATTGAGGTTTTAACAGTATAATGAGTATACATTTAATAACTAAACATTTACATTGATACAACTACCCACAAAACTTAGAAAATAAAAGTAGACATTAAAAAAGGCAGAATTTACATTTGGAAGTATTTAAACCACTAGAAGAACCCCACTACAATGTAGCGGTGTGGTTCTCCACCCGTCTAAATCTCCCTCCTCTTCATCCTGCCAGCTAACCGCCTTCCCCCTGCCCCTAAACCCCCCCCCACTCCAACTCCCTCCCCCCCAAATGCTCAGAATCATCTGAAATGCCGAGAAAAGTGGTTTTTAGCCATTTTTATAAAAATGCATATTTTGCATAATTATTATAATTATGCATAATTTTAATTTTCTGGGATTTTTCCCTTACTCTCTGAGACAATACCTACCACCTCCAAAAAGAATTAGCATCATAAATGCTTTAGTTTTCGGTCCCGCTATCTACACTAACTAACACACACACACACTAACACCACACACACATACACATTCCGAAAATATATGAGTAGATACAGTGATGTACGGTACACATACCCCTTTGTTATCATCCTCCACTTCAGGTAGTGTTTGTATTTTCCAAAAAGTCCATGAAAGGGGTCCAAATATGGGCAAATTCCTTCCATTTCCCTTTAGTAATATATGTCAGTTTCTCCAAAGACAAGTTGACAGATCTTTTATCCATCTATTTAATGATGGAGGAGTTGTGCTCTTTCAGCATAATGCAATCACTTTTCTGGCCCGAAGAAGTCCAAAGTCAATAGTGTTTTGTTTCCTTGTCACTGAGAGATCTTCTGGGCAAACTCCAAGTACACAAAGTTTGGCACAGCACTGGCCCTTCTTACTGACACTCTGTGAAAGACATTGTATGATATTTTTCCAAAATAATTGAATCCGTGAGCATTCCCAAAGTGTAATAGAGTTCCCTTCCCTGAGCATTTCACACAAGAATCTGAGATATTACGGGACATCTTATTGAGTTTAACAGGGGTTATGCATGTTCTCATTAGACAATTATATTGCAAGAATTAAAGACCTGTATTTAGGGTCTAAAATTCAAAATGTCACATCATCTCTGTGATAAAATGTAAGCGTGTAATGTAGAATTACAGTAAAATAAAATGTTCATAATAATCACAAGTGGGGGTGAGTTGAGCCTCTGGTGTCATGGGTGTGTGATCTGGGTCATCGGCTCTCGCCCATCCCGATTGGTGTTTCAGTTCACCTGCGCCCGTGTGCCTGAGTGACCCTGATTGCCCGGCTTCACGCACCTGTTCCCTTCACCCATTGGCTGTGCAGTACCTGCACCCAATCACCCTCCCCTTTCTCCGATTGGCTCTCCGGTTCCCGCCGTCCTGCGCACCTGTGCCCAATCACCCTCCCCTTTCTCCGATTGGCTCTCCGGTTCCCGCCGTCCTGCGCACCTGCGCCCAATCACCCTCCCCTTTCTCCGATTGGCTCTCCGGTTCCCGCCGTCCTGCGCACCTGCGCCCAATCACCCTCCCCTTTCTCCGATTGGCTCTCCGGTTCCCGCCGTCCTGCGCACCTGTGCCCAATCACCCTCCCCTTTCTCCGATTGGCTGTCCGGTTCCCGCCGTCCTGCGCACAAGCTCCCTGATTGCGGCCCCCCCCTCCCCAGGTATACATGCCCCGTGGTTTCTCGGGCTCCTTGTCGGATCGTCTGTCACTCAGAGACACTCACAGAAACTGCGCCACGTCATGTTGTGAGGTGTCCCGCTGTCTGTACCTTCTGTTAACAGGTTTTGTGTTAATAAAGAGTTGTTCTGGCCAGTTGGTCTCCGCTGTCTGCACTCGGGTCCTGTCCCTGCTCTCACCATGACAACTGGCTCAACCCCCCCCCCCCCAGGGATTTTGGTTCAAATTACCCGCCCACCTCCGCCATTTTAACAAACTTGTATCGTCCAGCAGTTTAGCGCTAACGTCATGCTAACAGTATAGCCTCACATTGTAACTTCGTAAAGCACTAACGTGAGATTTTTTCAAACTTGTCCGTAAATTTTCAGACAAGAATGACTCGAATATTAAAAAAGAAATCACTTTGAACGGCAAAAAACAGTTGGTTGTTTTTAACTTAAATGTGCTTACCACTTATTCCACTGGCCTCTCCCCATCACGGCGTGAGTAAAATAGATCAGTGTTTTTCAGCCTTTTTTGAGCCGCGGCACATTTTTGACAAGTCCTACGGCACACCACCATCCCAAATGTTACAAAACGAAACAGTACATAGCCTGTAATATAGCATGTCATACTAGAAGAACCCCGCTACAATGTAGCGGTGTGGTTCTCCACCCGTCTAAATCTCCCTCCTCTTCATCCTGCCAGCTAACCGCCTTCCCCCTGCCCCTAAACCCCCCCCACTCCAACTCCCTCCCCCCAAATGCTCAGAATCATCTGAAATGCCGAGGAAAGTGGTTTTTAGCCATGTTTAGAAAATGCATATTTTGCATAATTATTATAATTATTTGTAATTTTCTGCTATTTTTCTGGTCCTCTCTGGAACAATACCTACTACCTCCAAAAAAAAATGAGGATCATAAGTGCATTTTTGCAAAAATGCATATATTTTGCATAATGCCAAAACATTTCTGTCCCAGCAAAAAATTTTTATATAGGTGAAAAAATCAAAGATGCTCAGAATCACCTGAAATGCCGAGAAAAGAGGTTTATAGCCATTTTTAGAAAAATGCATATTTTGCATATTTTTGCATAATTTTAATTTTCTGGGATTTTTCACTTACTCTCTGAGACAATACCTACCACCTCCAAAAAGAATTAGGATCATAAGTGCTTTAGTTTTCGGTCCCGCTATCTACACTAACTAACAAACACACACACACACACTAACACCACACACACACACACACATACATTCCGAAAATATATGAGTCGATAAGGACTTAGAGGTATACTCCCTCAGTGCGAAACCTGGGCCTGTTTCGATGAACACAGAGCTTGACATCCTGGCAGGACTCGACGAGGGACACACGGAGCTCTCGCTGGACTGCTCTCAGACGCTCTGTTTTCAGTTTTTATGGTCGTTAGGCCTGAAAAGCCAAGCTCGCACAGATAGGTTGTGGAAAATGGGAGCAACCTTGTGATGGCTCCGTTTGCCACGACTGGAAAGTCCTTGGCAGCAGCCAACCAAAAACTATCCAGAGCTAGATCAGCATACCTCAGTTTTAAAATACGGTCTTGTCTCAGTTCCACGAGTTGCTCTTGCTCCTGCAAAGTCACGTCCTTTCCGAAAACTACTGCTGAGCTATGTGGGTCCCTGACCCAGTCAAGGGATTCGGCGGAGGCTGAGGGGAAATAAAAGGGGCACTCAGCGTGGGTTCACTTCTTCACAGAAGAGTGTGGCAGTTGACAGTAATGAAGGGATAATCTTCAAGTCAGGTCCACACCGCTCAGGACAAGGGTTTCTGTCGTCCTATGCCACAGACCAGTACCAAGATCTCATTTCATGTTTACATCGTGGGTCACATTTTATTTCACAACATTTTAGTGTATACTGCCCTTGCTGGCTGTAGGAATGTCACCGGAGATGTCTGGGGAAGTTCTGAACAGGGTTACTGAGATACGTTAGTGCTGTGTAGGTCTGGAGTCCATGCCGGGGTGCTGTCAGATAGCCTGGGAGGACACGTCACTGACTCGTGGGAGAAGCCTCGTGTTTTACGAGTCCACCTTCACCAATGGAATCTTGACTAAGATGGGATCATTATCTGAAAAGAAGCTGCTGTTTATCCATGAATGCAACAGGAACCGGACTATCTCTGCTTTCAATAATCATCCTTCTGGGGGGGAGAAAAACAGTCAAGGCCAAAGAAGGTACTTGAATCGCAGAAATGTGGATTCTGGTGATCAGCTCCCACTCTGGACAGCAGACAACATTGATCAGAATCCATGGCTAGAGCTGGAGCTGACTGACACCATCGCAGGAATAATGACACTGGGATCAGGTGACTTCGACGTAGAGTCCTGCAGTCTTTTCAGCAAAGATGGAAAGAACAGGAAGTTTTATAAAGGTGTGCTCAGTCAAGAAAGAAAGGTGTTTGAAGCCCACTCAGCTGGCCACCTGCGTGTTCTTAACAGCCTGTTCCCTCCTGTGGTGGCTCAGTTTGTGCACTTGCAGCCGCTGAGCTGGCATGGTAGAGCTTCAATTCAGGTGTAGGTCCGGGACTGTCCCGTTGCCAGAACAACACCAGGGTCCCGTTCACCCGGAAGTGAGCAGTCTCCTTCCCTCAAAGTTAACATTGGCACAGCAAGCTCCAGCTCAGTTCCCACAGACGGGCCAGTCTGTGTGCAAGACAAGTAATGGCTGTGGTCAGTGCTTGGCACAGACAGTGGATACTGGATCAGTTAAGGCCCAGATTACCAACGGTCACCATTGGTGTTGTATCTACCAATGGAAACTGTAAAATCCACTGTGGTGACCCTTGAGAAAAACGGAAAGAGAAGAAGATTTATAGTTTGTTTTTGTGCTTTCAAACAAGCCATTTCCCAGTCTGCTATATCACTATTTTCATGTATCTGTTCTCCAAGCATTTAGTTTGTCTAATGATGATTCTTCAGAATTTGTCATCAACAGATTATAAAATATTGATATGTGGCCTTGATTGTCTACATTTTCAAGTACAATTTTTCCAACAATCGACAATGGTGGTATGGGCGTTATCTTTTTGTACTCCGGCCTGAGTGGCTAAAATCTAGGAGACAGACTCAAAACCATTTCTATAAAAAACCTACAGGCTGTAGCTACATATGAAATGAAAGAATGAACAAGAAAGCAAACGAACAAATTAACAGTTAATGCATCTTAAGTGAAAATCTCAACTCCCAATAAATGAGTTTCAACCAACAAAAACAAAAAAACTGAACAATTGAGCTTTAAATTAACAAATAACTCAACACAACTCAACACATAACTGAATTGAAATTAACATATGCACACATCTACACCCTGACGCCCTACCCCACCTGAGTTCAGGCTGCACCGCTGTAGCAGGGAAAGCCAACCCTTGGTAACAACTGAGATGATGATGGGACAAATGATGTGTTCTCACCCACTTTGTCACATACTCCGATAATATGAAGCTCCTTATTTCCAAGTATTTTAAAAAAAAATTCTAGGCATTTGACATTTTCCACATAATTGATCAAATTAAAGACAAGTGCCGCCTGCATAAAGATGAGATTTTTTAATACCCCTGTTAGCCCAGATTTTAACACCCCCCCCCCCCCGCTTTGCCAGGTGTGAATTTATAATTTCCCCAGATAGGAGTAAATTGTAATGTTGTTATGGGTTCATCCACATTTATATAGAGTACCAGACTGATATTGAATTTTTAAGAAAGGGGTTCCTTGTCCGTTTTTTTATTTTTTTATTTTAATATCTGAAGAATACATGAATAAGTTAAATGAAAGGTCTCAGATAGATTTTTGTTCCTTTTCTTCGTCAACTCACGCCTGGGGCGTAGCTGGAGAGAAATAAGACATTGCGGAAGTCAATTGGGCAACCCAATAATACCGTCTCAGATTGGGTACTGAAGCCCCCCCCCCCCCCCATAATGTAGGTAGTAGTTTACAGTGGAGTCTACGTGTTTTATTGGTCCAAATAAATTGTTTAAGCA
This sequence comes from Lampris incognitus, assembly GCF_029633865.1. Lineage (NCBI taxonomy): Eukaryota > Metazoa > Chordata > Actinopteri > Lampriformes > Lampridae > Lampris > Lampris incognitus. The sequence goes on along the minus strand of NC_079214.1, from coordinate 6,574,045 downwards.
TTTTGTCAACTTTGTTAATTATGGTAAAAGGAGTGGACAGTGGAATGGCGAGGATGCAAGAGGTGATGAAGGTGGATGACTTTAAATACTTGGGGTCAACTGTCCAAGGTAACGGGGAGTGCAGAACAGAGGTGAAGAAGAGAGTGCAGGCAGGGTGGAGTGGGTGGAGATGAGTGTCAGGAGCGATGTGTGACAGAAGGGTACCAGCAAGAGTTAAAGGGAAGGTTTACAAGATGGTTGTGAGACCAGCTATGTTATATGGTTTGGAGACAGTGGCTCTGATGAAAAGACAGGAGGTGGAGCTGGAGGTGGCGGAGATGAAGATGATAAGATTTTCACTGGGAGTGATGAAGAAGGACAGGATTAGGAACCAGTATATTAGAGGGACAGCTCAGGTTGGACGGTTTGGAGACAAAGCAAGAGAGGCAAGATTGAGATGGTTTGGACATGTGTGGAGGAGAGATGCTGGGTATATTGGGAGAAGGATGCTGGATATGGAGCTGCCAGGGAAGAGGAGAAGAGGAAGGCCAAAGAGGAGGTTTATGGATGTGGTGAGGGAGGACATGCTGATGGTTGGTGTGATAGACTCAGAAGGAAAGGAAGAGATGGAAACGGATGATCTGCTGTGGCGGCCCCTAACTGGGGCAGCCATTAGAGGATCATTTTCTGCAGTCCTTCATGTTTCCATTTTACCTCATTCCTTTACATGACATCCCCTTCAGTACAGCAGGTCTTCATCAGGTAACCAACGGCAGGTCTTCATCAAGTAACCTACAGCAGGTCTTCAAAAGGTAACGTATATGGCAGGTCTTCGTGTCACCTTTTCCAAGGAAATTGGCAGAAGAGAAACCCAATGCACGACTCACAGACAGGAAGGTTACAGAACACTCAGTTTAGTAGTCAAGGGCGGGCAGAGAAGCAAAACAGGTTCAAAGCACAAGTTCAAATTACTGGGGAAGTCAGTCCAAACAAGCAATCAGATCCGACGAGGGTCAGGGAGAGACAAAATTTCCATGAGCAGGCAAAAGACTTCAGACACAGCAACGAATAGAATTTAGGCAAGAGGACGATGGAAAGCTTGGCTGTACACACAAGACAATCTGGCCAAGGGAACGGGGGAACCAGGAGAGTATCGGATCTGGGGAGTTAATGAGGGAATGAGGAACAGGTGTGGGAAACACGGGTTGACTGAGGACCAAACCAGGGGCAGGAACCGACACAACAAGACAGGTGAAGGTCAAAATAAAACAGCAAAGACAACAGACAATGATAGAGGTGGTAAGTCACTGACTCAACCTGTGAAAGACCATGATGCCGAAAATAAGTGACATAACTAAACTGGGAGACGGGTGGGCAATCACACCTGTGTCGACTAATCAAGTTCCTCAGCAATGACTCTACTGGTTGATTAGTGGGATCAGATGTGTAACTGCTTGGTTGGACCAAAAACCTTCACCCACACTGGCCCCTTTGCGGATAGGATTGCCCACCCCAGGGAGATGTAGTAAACGACAAACTCAAGAGATATCATAACACTTCATCGGGTAAGCTACGGCAGGTCTTCGTATTGAGATCCCTCCTCTGTTGCTCTTCCTGAGGTTTCTTCCTATTTCTTCCCCTGTTAAAGGGTTTTTAGGGAGTTGTTCCTTATCCGATGCGAGGGTCTAAGGACAAGATGTTATGTCGCTGTGAAGCCCCTGAGGCAAATATGTAATTTGTGATATACAAATATACAAATAAAATTGACTTCACTTCATCAGGTGACCTACAGCAGGTCTTCGTCAAGTAACCAACAGCAGATCTTCATCAGGTATCCGATGGAAGGTTTTCATCAGGAAACCAGCAGGTCTTCATCAAGTAACCAACAGCAGATCTTCATCAAGTAACCAACAGCAGAGCTTCATCAAGTAACCAACAGCAGATCTTCATCAGGTAACCGACGGTCGATCAGTGGGATCAAGTGTGTAACTGCTTAGTTGGACCAAAAACCTTCACCCACACTGACCCTTTCTGGATAAGACTGCCCACCCCTGGGAAAACTTCATCAGGTAAGCTACGACAGGTCGTTATCAGGTAATTTGTGATATTGGGCTATACAAATAAAATTGACTTGACTTCATCAGGTAACCTACAGCAGGCCTTCATCAGACGAGGCGCTCACGCCGGCAGGGTGACGAACACATGACTCAGTTTAGTCTTGGTTTGGCCACATTTCTGTGTATTATAATGAGTGTTTATGTGTTTCCGATTCTTACTCTAATTGGCTGCCGACTACCATATTATGGAGATTTTTAAAATGAATTGCTTATTTTAGAATTAAAAGTTAAGCAGGATTTGGTGACTGTCGTTTGCCAAAAGATCTCTTCCAGAGGGCGGTATTGGTTCGAAAAATGCATTTCCGGCCGCTCTGATGGCCGAGCGGAATAAACCGCCGTTCTTGTAACCCGCTCGTCGTGTGGCTGGGAGGTTCGAATCCCAGACTCGCCGTAACCGCTCACGGCCAGAGCGTCCACGGGGTAAGGCCTTCATTAGGCCACCTTACACGAGGGACAGTGGGTGTAGACTCGTCGTTCTCCAGCGACCCCTCTGGCCCATCCGGGTGCCTGGACCCAAGCAACCGAAAGCGTTCTCCCTATGTCTCCTTCGCGGCCTGAAGGTGACGCAATCCATGCGAGGAGCCTTCAGCGTGTAAAATAGCGAGAGCAGCCGACACGAGTTTGAAGGAAGCTGGTGTTACGACTATCTCCTTCCTGTGGAAACGTGAGCCAGAGGAGTTATTCGACAAGGGTTCCGGCCATATGCCACTGGGTTAATCGGGTGGGATAAGGGAAAAAACTAGAAATAATTTTATTTTAAAATATATATATATATATATAAATGCATTTCCATCAACCGTCAGGTGGTTCATACACAGCATTAAAGCCTATGGGAGTCTGCCTTGTGGGTGTCAGTGCTGCAATAGTATACAAAAAGGGTACTACATTGTTCTTTTGGTCAATAAATATAAGAGATAGAAACCGAGGAAAGGAGAGGTGTTTGAGAAAACTCGGTAATCTGGTGTATTTTGATGAGAAAACGTGGTAATTTGTGTATTTTGCTGGTAACTGCTCCCCTTGGGGTTTTTTTTCTGACCTCATCTTCACCCTTTTATATGCCCCAAATCCCAGTAAAACAACAGGGCTGCAGGGAAGCAACGGATGAGGTAAAATAGTGGTAGCGAAGACAGAACAGAGGAATACGTTACCCCTTTAGGAGTAACGTTAAACATGTATGGAGCATTTCAGCTCTATGAGAACTTGAGAAAACCCTTCCCATCAAACTTGAATAGCTTTCCCCCCTTTCCATATTGTAGATTATGTCAAATCATAAAACGTTTATGAATTTTGAAGAACAAAATGTGCGCTGGTTTCATGTTATGTAACATTTTATGAACAGACGTTACACTTTGTCCAACAGGTGGCAGTCTAGAATTAATAATACAGGGTAAACGCTGGGTCCCACCGATGTCTGATTACATCAATGAGAAAATTAGCAAAGACTGCAAATTTATTTGGTTTCATTTCCTTCATACAAGTTGATGTTTCACTGTGATATTTTCATATGGACCAAAAGAGATCCACTAAAACCCAGAATTGGTGCAGATGTTTGAGGGGTCGGAGTGGACTGCCATGCTAGAACATGTTCTGGTGTGTTTTTACCATTTATGTTTTATTTTAATAATTTTTTTTTAAACAATTTATAGGACTTAAAGTGGCTGGACATCCACCAGGCTTCCCCTTTCTAACAGACTATACCTGTAACTGGTTTTGGGTGCTGTGGTGTTTTCTCGGCCTCTTTAGGGTTTCAGGGCTGCAGATGAAAATGTGAACAATTTGTCTGTGCGAGTTGCTCGGCGCATAACTATAGTCCACTGACTTCCGGTTTCTACTGCAGCGGTCATACCAGTTTCCTGGTTGTGGGCGTGCGCTATTGACGATGGCATATTTTTCGCGGCGCCTGCAAGATTTACCACGGATAAATGTCAACGACATGCACAGAACTGTCCACACACTTTCACCCGCACCTCCCAGCAAACGGGTGGAAAGTTTCAAGATGTACACATCAAGTTACGTCCACAATTCTGTCTGTCCGTCCGCAACTTGATGTGTACAACTTGAAACTTTTCCCCCGTTTGCTGGGAGGTGCAGGTGAGTGTGTGGACAGTTGTGTGCATGTGGTTGACATTTATCCATGGTAAATCTTGCAGGCGTCGCGAAAAACATGCGTAGTGTCAATGGCGCACGCCAACAAACAGGAAACTGGTATGACCGCTGCAGTAGAAACCGGAAGTCAGTGGACTACAGCTATGCACGGAGTCGATTTGAAGTGAAAAAACTGTCAACAGGTTTTCACTTAGATAATCTGCTGGGTCCACTTCTGACAAAGCTGCACTGTTGTTGCATCTGATAAAACCTAGTAAGTTCTTGACCATTTCTCACTACAACCTCCCTCGGAGAGCGTCAAATAATCCACCAAAACTGCTCCGATCTGGCTCTTAAGTGTGGTCATTGTGGCTGACACCAGGTTCAAACTGTGACACGGTGCCTGCCTGTGTAAAGACATGTTGGGGCCCATTTCTGTTCTCTAATCAACTCGTAGTAATCTTCTGTAATGAGCCCATCTAATAATCACACATAGCCCCTATTCAATGAACGGGCCTTTTGTTAGCCTTTTAACAAACTGCTCCTCAGCAGGATTTGCGGCGTTGAAGTCGGTCTTGCATTGGATCTGTAACACAGCCATTCAATCGCCATCTCTGCGATGAATGGAGCAAATGAGCAGTGTGAAAGAAAGACGTGTCTGTGTAATTGGGGGACAGTGGAGGAGAATGAACAGTTTTCCATCTCTGCGCTGAACAAAACATACACGGGAAATGTGAAGTTTCATGTTCCCTGAGCTGAAATAAATGTTTACATTCCTGTTAGTGAGCTTTTCTCTTTTGGGGTGCAGGTTGAGGAGAGGTGGAGGTACGCATTGGGGAGAAAAGGAATGAAAGTCAGTAGGAGCAAGACTGAATATCTATGCGTGAATGAGGGGGGGGGGGCAGCAGAATGGTGAGGACGCAAGGAGTAGAGGTGACGAAGGCGTCGGAGTTTGAATACTTGGGGTCAGCTGTCCAAAGTAACGGGGAGTGCAGAAGAGAGGTGAAGAAGAGAGTGCAGGCAGGGTGGAGTGGGTGGAGAAGAGTGTCAGGAGTGATTTGGGACAGAAGGGTACCAGCAAGAGTTAAAGGGAAGGTTTACAAGATGGTTGTGAGACCAGCTATGTTGTATGGTTTGGAGACAGGAGGTGGAGCTGGAGGTGGCAGAGTTGAAGATAAGATTTTCACTGGGAGTGATGAAGAAGGACAGGATTAGGAACGATTATATCAGAGGGACAGCTCAGATTGGACGGTTTGGAGACAAAGCAAGAGAGGCAAGTTTGAGATGGCTTGGACATGTGTGGAGGAGAGATGCTGAATATGGAGCTGCCAGGGAAGAGGAAAAGAGGAAGGCCAAAGAGGAGGTTCATTGATGTAGTGAGGGAGGACATGCATGTGGCTGGTGTGACAGAGGAAGGTGAAGAGATAGAAACGGATGATCTGCTGTGGCGACCCCTAACGGGAGTAGCTGAAAGTAGTAGTAGTTAGTGAGCTTTTCTTTTCTGCCAATATAATCTGTCCTGAACAGACCATCCACTTGACGTGTGTCATCTCAACATACATGTTCACCAGCAGGCGAACTACAATATCTAGTTCTAATATCAGTGGAGCAGCGAAGACTTTTCCAATATATAAGGAGCCATTATGATTTTATTGTTGGAGGAATATGTGACGTATAACCAACATGAGGCGAAGTGCCTGCCTACGTATCTTATATATTTAGGGCATGATTTAGACATGCCTTGTCAGGATATACATGTATTGAAGTCCCTATCAGGGGCAACTGAGAATAAATGGACAGTTATTTATCTGTTAAAAGTGAAACCTATGCTGGCTTTACGCCTGTAGATTAAATCAGAAAAGTCAAGTACTAATTGCTTCTGAATCACGGTTCCAGTCTCAGAGGGCTTTAGTCACACAGTGAAACACAGATAATGGGGTAAATGACAATAAACAGCAGCCGTTATTTATGAATACCAGGGGGGAACTGGTTAAAGCCGGGGTAGGCAACTTTCTTTCAGTGCTATTTGTCACAAATTGACATCAGTCTTACAGCTATGTGCAATTCAAATAGCTGCAAAAAAAAGTATTTGTGCCAGACGCTGCATCTGTATTCAGGATCTGAAAATCTCACCTGAGCTCATGGTAGGCCTGAAACCAACCAGGAGAGCTTTCTGCAACAGGGCAGAGACTGCCCTGTCAATCATTTGCATGCACAGCTTTTCTACCATTCTTCCTCTTGTTTTTTTGTTGTCACTATGGATCTGGTAGAGTTGGATGGAGGGAGTATTTTGTCAAAATTGCTCACTTCTCCAAGGCTGCCTACCCTAGCATTAACATAGCCAAGGAAGACTAGAACATCCAAGAACACAACCTGTGGTAGAACTGGTTTGTGGCCACATGTACTGATATTTTACTCCGGGACAGTGGTGATTCGTGGTCAAGACTTGTGTTAAAGGGAAACAATCACGATTTTCAACATTATCTACGTATATGGCATAAGGATAACAGTCCATCAGCCGTTATATAATACCGAGCAGTTGTCCGTGCCCCTGAAATTATGCTAAAAAATGTCCACCATTGATGTCACTGGTGGACAATCTATATGTGAAAACTACACTACTTACTTCTTGATTTGCTGCCATCTTCAGTGCGCTACATCGAAAACTTTTGTCCGCAGTTGACTTAAGTACTGAAAGTTTCAGCTTGCCTAAGCAGTGTGAAGGCGCTGCCATCCAGCATCAGCAGAGACGAGAGGAAAGCTCTCACGACTCTCAGTAAGGACAACGCCATCGTCATCATCCTCCCAGCAGGCAAAGGCAGGTGTACTGTTTTATTAAACCAGACGGGCTATCATGAGAAGACTATGATGTTGCTTAGCGACATGAATACTTATGAACCCTGAAATGAGACTCAGGCAGTAGTTACAAGAAAAAGGTGATGGATGATCTGAAGCTGTTAGAACAGGACAATGCTACTGACAGAATGTTAGACCACAGATTATACCCAGGGGAAGCTACACCTACTCTGTATGGGTTACCTAAGATACATAAACAGGATGTGCCATTACGTCCTATTGTTTGCATGATTAACTCAGTGACCGATAGCATCTCTGTTTCTTGCATCTATTCTTAACCCGCTGGTAGGCCGTAATGAACATCACATTCAGAACACTATGGATTTTGTGGCTAAGGTGAGGGACGTCATTATGGAGGAGGATGAAACGATGGTCTCGTGGTACATCTCTCTTCACGTGCGTTCCTGCTGATGAAGCAGTGGAGGTAGTCCGTATGAAATTACAAAATGACCCCACCCTTAGCAATAGGACCACCCTTAACACTGAGCAAGTGTGTCTGCTCCTGAAGCTGTCTTCAGATCACAGACAGGGGACAGTACTCTAGGCAGAGGCATGGGTGTGCCATGGGTTCCCCAGTCTCACCTGTAGTGACCAACTTGTCTATGGGAGAAGTGGAAAAGAGGGCTCTGATCTCCTGTTCAGGGACACCAGAGTTATGGGACAGACGGAATAATGTGCGTTACCAGCATTTTCATGTTATATCTATCTTGTGTTTAAAATGTTTGTTGTCAGCTGTAGCAGTCTGAGAACAGTAATTCCTGTGTTTGCATATATTTTGAGTTGATAATGTCACCATAACACTAGCAGTAAGGAGTAGTTGTAGTTACCAGAAGGCTCCAGCAGGGGGAATGTAGTGCTGTTGAGCTACGTTGAGGGACATCTTGCTTCTTCCCCTCAGTCATTACAGACGGGATCAGAGGAAAGTGTCTGTCATACAAATACTCCCTTTCCAGGTATGAGAAACAGATAAACAGTTCATGTTCACAGGTGTGTCGGTTAAATGTGTACCAGCGCCCTGGAAAGTATTGGTATTCTGGTGTGTCCGTGTATTGTGGAGTAACTCCGTGCGTGTTTAGCGTCGTCGCCTGGAGTGCGGGGAGGTGTGTCGAATGTGTCTGGCTGGGAGAGCTGGCGTTGGATCGGCTGAGGGAGTCTGGTCTGCCGCGCCCGGTGGGCCCATGGACCACGGCCCTGCCCGGTGGGCCCATGGACCACGGCCCTGCCCGGGGCTGTGCCCGAAGAGGAACCCCCGAGGGCGGTTCTGGCGGGTCTTTTTGTCTGTGTTGCACCTCTGGGGGCAACGATGCGTCGTTTCATTACGTGTGCGTAGGCGTCGCAAGCTGAGCCTGCCCCTTTAAGGAGGGGGGCATTGTGGGTAATCTGTGGGGGCGCAGACGCAGCCGTGTGGCGTGTATGTTCTGAGTTTTAGCCGCAGCCCCAGACAGAGAGGAAGATAGCCACCGTTACCAAGTGATGAGTTTATGCATCAGAGGGAGGCTGTGTGTTCAACTGCACCGCAGTGCTGAAATAAAGTGCCCCGTTCTCCACTGCAGAGTTCGCCCGGACTCTCTGCGAAGTTTGCTACCAGCCAGGCTAAGCCAAACAGGCTAGCGAGACGCCAAAGGCTTCCAGCTACGGTTCGGGCCGCGAAGCAGGAGAGGTAACCCAAGGGTATGAAACGAAATGGCAAATGGCCTTCCTGATGATGATGATGAAGTTACTTACATGACGACGAATAAGCTAACTGTGCTAACGTCGTGTATTGCGGACCCACCACGAATAAGCTAACTGTGCTAACGTCGTGTAATGCGGACCCACCACGAATACGCTAAATGTGCTAACGTCGTGTATTGCGGACCGACCACGAATAAGCTAACTGTGCTAACGTGTATTGCGGACCGACCACGAATAAGCTAACTGTGCTAACGTGTATTGCGGACCCACCACGAATAAGCTAACTGTGCTAACGTGGTGTGACGCGGACCGACCACGAATAAGCTAACTGTGCTAACGTGATGTGACGCGGACCGACCACGAATAAGCTAACTGTGCTAACGTCGTGTATGGCGGACCCACCACGAATAAGCTAAATGTGCTAACGTCGTGTATTGCGGACCGACCACGAATAAGCTAACTGTGCTAACGTGTATTGCGGACCCACCACGAATAAGCTAACTGTGCTAACGTGGTGTGACGCGGACCGACCACGAATAAGCTAACTGTGCTAACGTCGTGTAACGCGGACCCACCACGAATAAGCTAACTGTGCTAACGTGTATTGCGGACCCACCACGAATAAGCTAACTGTGCTAACGTGGTGTGACGCGGACCGACCACGAATAAGCTAACTGTGCTAACGTCGTGTAACGCGGACCCACCACGAATAAGCTAACTGTGCTAACGTCGTGTATGGCGGACCCACCACGAATAAACTAACTGTGCTAACGTCGTGTATTGCGGATCCACCGCGAATAAGCTAACTGTGCTAACGTCGTGTATTGCGGACCCACCGCGAATAAGCTAACTGTGCTAACGTCGTGTATTGCGGACCCACCGCGAATAAGCTAACTGTGCTAACGTCGTGTATTGCGGACCCACCGCGAATAAGCTAACTGCGTTGACGTCGTGTATTGCGGACCCACCACGAATAAGCTAACTGCGCTAACGTCGTGTATCGCGGACCCACCACGAATAAGCTAACCGTGCTCCCGTCACTGCCGGGCGGGGCTTCAACCCGGAACGTTTTGAGTGTAGCCCCGAATATAATGTTAAATTTAAGCCTCGGCGTGAGGCCCGACAAAAACCGTAACGCGTGTGAACGTCCGATAGTCGTAACAAAAAGAAAGCAGTCATAGTCAAAGTAAAGGAGGTCTCTAAACCAACTCCTCGCATGCGTGGGAGGGTCTGATGGTCAGCGCTGAGTGACGTCACACAAGTTAAAGCGGGAAGAGACGCCCGGGTAGCGTAACGGTCTATTCCGTTGCCTAGCAACACGGGATCGCTGGGTCGAATCCCCGTGTTACCTCCGGCTTGGTCGGGCGTCGCTACGGACACAGTTGGCCGTGTCTGCGGGTGGGAAGTCGGATGTGGGTATTTGTCCTGGTCGCTGCAGTAGCGCCTCCTCTGGTCAGTCGGGGCGCCCTGGAGCAGCGGCTGGGACAGCTCAAAAAGAGCGGGGTAATTGGCCAGATACAACTGGGGAGAAAGGGGGGGGTTTAAAAAATAAAGCGGGGAGAGACGAGTAGAGGAGAAAAAACCAACTAAATCACTTTGGATCTTTCCAAAAGAGAAGGAAGGGTAAGAATGTAGTAACTTTTCAGTAATGGTTGTTTATTTATGGTGTTGTAAACTACTAATAAGACACGTTAGTCCCTAGCTAATGGGTCTGACCCTTTAGCCCAGCGGTCCTTAACCTTTTTTGCGCCACGGACCGGTTTAATGTCAGACAATATTTTCACGGACCGGCCTTTAAGGTGTGGCGGATAAATACACAAAGTAAAATGATACGACCGGCATAAAAACTGGTATTTTCTAAATATAATAATAAACGTGAATCCACTGTATACTCGTATGCAACTTTATTAGCAGCGTCCTCGTAACATCGCGCCAACAACATAACATGAGTAACATCCTCTCTGCCCCCAACACTCTCTGGTCGCCATGGTAACATTTAAACGTGCCTTCAAAATAAGATGCAACACAAAAACAAATATAAATTGCATGAAAATGCAACTCACCATAACGCTAAATCAGTGGGAGCCCTGAGCTTGTTTCTCTGCAACGAGACGGTCCCATCTAGGGGTAATGGGACACAATGACACCCGAAGTGTGTTGCTTATGTCCAGTCTACTCCGTCATTTTGTTTTGGTTGCTGTCACTGCAGAAAATCCCGCTTCACACAAATAGGATGTCAGAAATGGCGACAGGGTTTTCAGTGCTGTTGTGGCGATCTCAGGGTATTCTGCCGTGACTTTAATCCAGAACTCCGGCAGAGTTGCCGTCTCCAACATACTTTTAAGGTTGACATGGGTCGCGGATCCATTCCTTGGCAGTTCGTGGGTCTTTTGTGGTTGGGAAGTAGCGCTCAAACTCTTTTAAAAGCAAAGACAGGTGATCGTGCACCAGCTGGGAGAATGAAGGCTCGGTCTCAGTCTCTTCCAAAATCCCCGCGAATGTTTGAAACATGTCAAATATACCTCTGTTCACGCGCCGTCCCCACAAATCCAGCTTGGCTTTAAATGCAGCTACTTTAACTGCCAACTTGAAGACAGTTGTCATTTCCCCCAGAAGTGACCGATTGAGTTCATTGAGCAGGTTGAATATGTCGCACAAGTAAGCGAGTTTTGCGACCCATTACTCGTCACTGAAATGTGCTGCCAGCGGTGACTTTTTTTCTGAGAGAAATCTCTGCAGCGGCTCTCGTAATTCAAACACTCTGGCCAGCGATGTCCCTCGGGATAACCATCTTATTTCTGTGTATAAGAGAAGGTGTCTGTACTCCGCGTCCGTCTCCTCACAAAGCTGCTCGAACAGGCGCGAGTTAAGGGCGCGTGCTCTGACGTGGTTAATAACTTTAACGACGTCATTCAAAACGCTGTTAAGTTCCGGTGGTATTTTTCGGCTAGCCAGCATTTCCCTGTGAATGACACAATGCGTAGACTCACATTCAGGTGCAACCTCCTTAATCCGAGTAGTTAAACCAGACAGCCGTCCGGTCATGGCAGCAGCTCCGTCTGTGCATATGCCGACACAAAAGGACCATTTCAGTTTTCCTGATATATAATCATCCAGCGACTTGAATAGTTCTGCGGCTGTGGTTTTGGTTGGCAACGATAGTGCACATAACATATCCTCATGCACATCCTCCTGATAAAGATATCGCACATAAACAAGTAGTGTTGCCTTGTTGTCAATATCTGTAGACTCGTCAACCTGGAGTGCGTACCACGGTGATGTATTAATCCTCTCCAACAATTGTGTTTCAATGTCCTCTGCTATTTCCTCAATGTGCCGAGTGACAGTGCTGGCCGAAAGAGGCACCTGTGCTATCTTTTTAACCGCAGCCTCTCCTAGAAGTTCACGGCAAATGTCTTTAGTGGCAGGCAGGATCAATTCTTCACCAATGGTGAATGGCTTCTTAGCCTTAGCAATACGATTAGCCACCAAGTATGATGCTCTCAGTGCACTCGCATTTGTTGATGTGGTGGCCCTCAGTAATTGCTTCTGTCCTTCTTGTTCATGCTTTTTTCTTCCAAAATGCTCCGAAGGCTTGTCTTTTAATGCAGGGTGCTTGGTCTCCAAGTGGCGAAGCCGTTTTGAAGGCTTCGTTGCCTCATTAGAGAGCCGGTCGCCGCACATTATGCAGAGCGGGCTTGCTGCGCGGGAATCACCTGTCGCGATAAATCCATATTTTAAGTAGGACTCCTGGTATTGTCTGTTAAATGCAGCTTTCTTTTTCTTGGAAGTCGTAGGCTCTTCTTCTGTCTCCTCACCGGGCCTTTTCCCCTTCGCAAAGAAACTTTCCAAAGACGTTTGTTTTTTACTCATTTCGCTAGCTTGTGGGTTGAATTTTAGCGGCAACGTATCACGTGACCGAGACAAGCGTCAAGAGTGAGTCATAGACGGATGTAACAGAGGGAATCCGGTCATTTTTCAAAATAAAACATCGTTCAGACTCGGATGACAAATAAAACGGAAATAATGTAAGTTATTTATTCTTTCTCTGCGGCCCAGTACCAAATGACCCACGTACCGGTCCGCGGCCCGGGGGTTGGGGACCGCTGCTTTAGCCGAGCGGTTAGTGATGTCGCCTTGTGGTGCAGTACACCCCGTATCAAATCCCTCACCGGGCAAGAAAATAGCCGGTTACATTGGTGGCAGCGGTGGGATCCGGAAGTGTGCAGATCCTCAGAAGTCTCTTCGGAGCGCGGGAATAACAAAGCGCGAGGGCGCGCTTCCGGGGAGGGTGACGACTGTAAACTACTAATAAGACACGTTAGTTCCTCGCTAACGGGTCTGACCCTTTAGCCGAGCGGTTAGTGGTGTCGCCTTGTGGTGCAGTACACCCCGTATCGAATCCCGCACCGGACAAGAAAATAACCGGTTACAGTATGAATTGGATTCAACACCTACAATCATGATGAAGAGAAATCCTCTTCATCATGATTGTAGGTGCCGTTTAGCTAGCGGGCCATAGCTACTCGTCTGGTCCCACAGCATACTTTTATTATCCTTTAACAGGGTTTTTCGCGTATATAAATCAAACTTTCATAAAACGAACCAAAGCGGTAACGACTCATTAATTTTACTATAGGCACAAACAAAAGTTAACCATCATATTGATTTAAATCTAAATGAACTTCAAGTAAATGACCAATTAACTTTACGCCACTGTGTGGGGGTATTGTTTAGATACTACCACAGTTAGATCATGTAATGTAATTAGAATGCAACCCAGTCCAATTATGAGTTTCATTTAAGTTGATTTCATGGTTTTGCAGAGGGCAGCAAAGACAAGGTCCAGACCGAAGAGCAGTAGCTGCAGCAGAGTCGGAATCAGGCCTGCAAACTGGTAACAACAATTTGGTGTTACTTTGTGTGTTTGTGTCAGAGTGAGGCAGTTTTGATTAGCTAAAATGCTAATGCTACTCGTGCCTGTACATTGGAATGAATTTTGTCAATTGCAAATGTCAGTATAGACGGGTCAATGTCATGGTGTACCTTTTAAAGTTGCACCGAAATAACATGTTTTCGTTTTAGCTTATTTTATCATGCCCTACAAAGTTGAAAAATTATTTTTTATTGAAATCACATTATTTTGACTTTCTGAAAAATATATAAAAATATAACTCTTTTGTGGGGACTTCATTGTAGCGTGTATCACAAGGTACATGACAGAGTAGCAGCAAACAACAGTTTCTGAGGTACACATTTCAATTTTTCAATGATTAAGACATGTACTTTGGATGTAAATAAGGTGCCAGAGTGTGTTATAAAAAGCATCAAAATAGAGCTTGTTTATCAAAAAAGCCCTGAATGTCCTCAAATCCTAGAAACGCCCTGACTATGCTAACCTCATGTAATGCTAACTGTCATCTATAGAGTAGTGTGGAGGGAAAAACCGTACAGCAGGCACTGTAGTTTGGTGACTATTCTGTATGCGTTTGCTGAAATGTCTGTTATTCAGTCAGTGGACTGTTGGTGTTGCAGCTTATAAAGTATGAGTTAGTGTTATCAGTACAATATAAATGAGCTGTTAGCACAGTTTATTTTGTGAATTACTGCAGTATGCTGTGCTTGTATATTGCTTTATTGAGATTTCAGTCTATCCCAGACTCACCATAACCGGTCACGGCCAGAGCGTCCACGGGGTAAGGCATTCATTAGGCCACCCTTACCCGAGGGATAGTGGGTGTAGATCGGTGTAGTGTTTGGGGACTCGTCGTTCTCCGGCAACCCCTCTGGCCCATCCAGGCGCCTGCAGCCAAGCAACTGAAAGCATTCTCCCTACATCTCCTTCGTGGCCTGAAGGTAATGCAATCCATGCGAGGCTTCAGCGTGTAAAATAGCGAGAGCAGCCAACGCGAGTTTGAAGGAAGCTGGTGTTACAACTATCTCCTTCCTGTGGAAACATGAGCCAGGGGAGTTATTCGACAAGAGTTCCGGCCATATGCCATTGGGTGGGATAAGGGGAAAAACTAGACATACATTTATAAAAGAAAAAGAGATTTCAGTCATCACAGACGTGACCAGAGGAAAGTTTGTGTCCGTGCAGATTTCATATAAATACTCCCTTTTCAGAGCTTTTACGTTGTGTTCAGATGAACTGATTCAACCTTCTTTGAGTATCTCCTTCATTTGCCAAACAAAGAAATAGCGTGTTACCGCCACCATCTGACCCTTTGTAGCAATGACTACCCTGGTTATATTCTGCCGCGCTTTATGATGGACAGCTTCTCGCCCACCTTCGACTATACCCGATCAGAAAAAGTATGAATGACTTTGCTGTCCAATGTCATGGGATAACTTGTCTTACAAACTTATTTGTTTGGAAGCTTCCCTAAGTAACACTTCATGAGACCTTAAATGGTTAAAATAGAGTTAGCCTAAGTGTCACATCTTGAAGCCTATTTTTATGCATATGTTGTGGCTAGGCACAGGAATGGTTAACATAATTCACATTCCATTATTGTTGTACCCCTTACGGGTGTTCCCTTTAAAGAGTAGAATTGATGCACTAGTTGATGAGGTAATCGGACCGTGCCTATTATGAAAATGCTTCTGGTACAACAAGTGAAGTGGATTCGGCGAAGTTAAAAAGCACAATGTTGTACTTTGAGTTTTGTTTGCACAAACTCTGCATTGGTGTCCCCGATGCTCTTGGACGATTCCAGAGTTACACTACAGCATGGCAACTAGTGCAGTCTTGATGAAATTACCAGAGTTTTGGGAGCAACAAGCCACAGCATGGTTTGCTCAAGCCGAACCCCAGTTTGCGCTAAGAGATGTCAGCGTGGACGACACAATACACTATTACGTCTTCAAATTACTCAGCAGTTCCAGTGCGGCCAGGGTGGTGAGCTTCATAGAAGATCCTCCAAGTGACAAATATATTACTTGGAAAAATTATCTCTTAGGCCAGACAGAACCCAAGCACATGAGGCAACTGCTTTCTCTGCCCGGTCTTGGTGAGTTTAAACCTTTGGAGTTGTTGGAGTGTGTAGGCGCTGTTGGGCAACCTTGAGCCTTATTTCATATTCAGGGAGCTGTTCCTACAACAGCTGCCCCAACATGTTTGTACAGCCCTGGCAAACACACCTGTGAAAGAGTTATCATGAGCTGGTTAAAGAGGCTGACAAGTTCCGTTCAGCCATGCAAAGTGCTATGGTGTCCGTGCCTCTCGTCATCTCCATCAATCCTGCAGCCTGTCCTAAGGCCACAGCTCAGCAAGTTACTTCCGGGTCATGCTTTTATCATGGACAATTTGGTACAAAGGCCAAAAAGTGTCACCCACATTGAAGTTTCAGTGACACAGGAGATGCTAAGGGCAGGGGCCTAGTAAACATGGTGGGCGCCACCCACTCAGGCAAGACACCATTTCAGGATGGTGTTTCCTGGTGGACTGGACATGGGCACTCAATGTCTTCCTTATGTTGACCTTCAAGATTAGAGCAGGAGAGAATGGCCCCACACTTGAGACCACTAACATAGCATGTTACGGAACTACGCTAGAGATGGGCAGACCTGTGCTTCAAGAGACGATAGGTCACTTGGCAGTTTGTTGTGGCACAAGTGACAATGCCCTTGCTCGCAGCTGACTTTCTATGTGCTATGGGCCTTTGGGTGGACATTAAGAACCGCAGCCCCGAGGATGCAACTAACTTCGACTCTCTCCCTTGTACAGTCAATAGCTGCCACGCAACAAAGCTATCCAGTGCACTTGTAACCTCCTGCGAGTTCAACCGTTTGCTGGGGCAGTTCCCTGACCTCACCATGCCCAACTTTTCCACGGACAACACCAAACATGGGATATAGCATCACATATTCACAACAGGTCTGCCTGTCCATGCTTGGGCCCATCGCCTCAATCCTGCAATGCTCACTGTTAATAAGGCTGAGTTTGACAACATAGAATGGCTTGGTATTGTCCGCCCCGCCAATCAAGTGATTGAGGTGCCCGAGTGGCGGTTTATCCACATAAACATGGACCTGGTAGGGCCTCTTCCTCCCTCTGGCTGATTTACCTACCTGCTCACCATGGTAGACAGGACCACCAGATGGCCGGAGGCTGTCCAGCTGTCATCAACGACAGCTGCTGATGTAGCTTGAACTTTCATGGGGACCTGGGTTACTCGGTTTGGCGTGCCACGCAACAGTTCCTCCGGCCACGGGCCCCAGTTCACCTTGGAGCTCTGGGCATGGGTTGCCCAAAGCCGAGAAAAAAGGCATCATTGCACCACAGCTTTCCACCTGCAGGCGAATGGTCTTTGAGCGTTCCCACCACTCAATGAAGGCTGCCCTGAGAGCCAACTTCAAGGACGGAGGCTGGCATGATCACCTTCCATGGACACTGCCGGGACTCGGTACAGACCCGAAAGAGGACTTGCAGTCCTCGTCTGCTGAGCTGGTGTACGGACAACCTCTCCCAGTGCCGGGGGATTTCATCCTGGATGCTATTACCCTTTGGTCTGTGTCTGTCCAATGTTCCATTCATCTGAACAATGTGGAAGTATTCACACCAGTGCCTACTTTTCTATATGG
Organism: Lampris incognitus; assembly: GCF_029633865.1. NCBI lineage: Eukaryota > Metazoa > Chordata > Actinopteri > Lampriformes > Lampridae > Lampris > Lampris incognitus. The sequence goes on along the minus strand of NC_079214.1, from coordinate 6,556,748 downwards.
CGTACCCCGGTCCCAAGTTCTGACCAGCCTAGGCACGTCACAGTTTGTTCTCATCTGGCATGACACTCAGCGAAGCCCCATCAATCACCCTACGACGGACCTTTCAGAGTCTTGGAAATGGGCAATAACACTTTTGTAGTCAGTGTCAGGGGCAAGCCCGACCACCTCTCTGTGGATTAGCTCAAGCCTGCTCATTTAGAACTGGCTGTGTCCCGGCATGGAGACCATCCCCTGGACTACATTCCATCTGGGCAGCAGGGGGCCCTGTGCAAGGAGTGAGCTGCCCCTCCTGTGCATGCCAGGGTGCTCAGAACGCAGGCTGGGAGAGTCAGCCAGGCTCCAGCCAAACTAACAATGCCAGTTTTTGTGAATTTTTTTGGGGGGGGTGGGGGGTGGCTAGGCACAGGAATGGTAAACTTGATTCACATTCTATCATTGTTGTTCTCTTTATGGGTGTTCCCTTTAAAGAGTGGAGTTGGTGCGTTAGTTGATGAGGTAATTAGACCATGCCTGTTATGAAAATGCTTCTGCTGCAACATGGCTAAGTTGAAAAAGCATGATGTTGTAGATCAGAATCATGTTTATTGGCCATATAGGTTTGCACATACATGGAATTTGATTCTGGTTTTGTGGCTCTCTGTGTATTTAACATAGAATGACAACACAACAATTTTCAGATATATACACAAGGATTGCCTTATACAGGTGAAATAAGAGGTGATGAAGTGCAATGGTGCAGAGAATATATCAGAGATGCTGAAATAGATGTTAGCAGGTTACTTGCATACATGCCTGAGGTAGGCGGACATGACAGAGCGTACATGTCCAATGTACAGTATATACAAAAGGGTTGGATTTATTTGAAAATAGTTTAGTTTGTATTTTGATTGCGCTAACTCCTACACATATTCTAAAATAATATATATATAAAAACGAGTATAAATACATACAAAACACAAGAACGTATGGAATCTTCTGAATCCCCTTTCCCAAAGATGCAACACAGTTACTCAAGCCCCACATGGCAGAGCAGTGACCAATATAGACCTGACTTCACGGCGCTCCTCTGGCAGCAGGCGGAGGAAGAAGTAGTTCCGACACACGGCGCTGCAAAATAGATCTGCAATTTTCTGATTCTCAGTGGTCGCCAAAAATTAATGTGTTCCAACATGAGAGAAATACTCGCATGCTTCCCTGATATCATACATCACAAAGATGCATCTGGAAGCTGATAATCTCTGTATCTGACATAGCTGAGATTTCCCTTTCCACCATGTCATTACTAAAAACCGAGCAGACGAGACTTGTTTTTGGCCTTGAACATTTCTCCAGACAAATTCAGCTTTTCTGGTGCTCTTTTAAACGTGACTCCACCTGCTCATTGAGTCATCTTCTTTGATATCATCTGCATTCACAACTGTAATGGCTTTTTCCCCCCCTCATGGCTTGGCAGACATTCAGGTTGTGCAGATTTCTGCTGGAAGGTTACCAGTGAAGGCTTCACACATAAATCACATTACCATATTGTCAGACTGTTTGTGTGCAGCTTTAGTACAGGTTTTAAGATTCATTATTTGGTGTTGGTGGAGGTGTGGTCCCTGGTCACATTTTAGAACATAAACCCGAGAAAATGGAGAAACGTTTGCGGTCCTTGAGGACTTTCTTGGATAAACACATTACACATGTTTAAGGTGAATCGGATTGTTGGTAAAGAGGTATTTATGAAATTTTTAAAGGTTTTTCTAATGGTTGTCATGCTATCAGAGGTGTCCGGTGTGTTATGTATTCTCACAGAGTTGAAACCCCAGTAGAAAGTTCTTGAATGGCAAGACTTTTTGATTCTCTCGAAATAAAAATTAATAAATCGGTCTCGGCTTTGCCCTGGTAAACTAGCGAATAATTGTTGTTAGACTGAGCAAAGTAGTTACACATGAATGTTCCAGATCTACACAATACTTTGGCAGGAATCCCAGATGGCAAAACTGCTGTGGCCCGGACCTGTCCCACACCGACACTTTCATCCGGCTCACATACCATGTGGGATGATGGCACTTGGGCGGTCCGCTCCTGTTTGCCAGATCTGGGCCAGAACCAAGCCACAGCAATGCCGCATGTGCCACATATTTGCCAAAGGTGGCCCATATTTGTTTTGTGATATTTGGGCCATATTCACCATTTACCACACAGGCCACTTCTTGGTCACCAGATTACATGTTGCGAAGAGCACCGCATCTTTGCCAAAAAAAGGCCCACATTTGATATTTGGCCCATATTATACATGTGGGCCACTTCAGGCTCACATCCATTTTGTCAGGGCCAGAAGGCCAGCAGCGCCGCATCATTGCCTAAAGTGGCCCACATCCGGATGCTGTCTGGGATTTAAACAAGAAAGATACTGTTGATATGCCTGAAATAATGTTTTTTTTCTGTTATCATTATGTGCTTTTGCATTTCTAGAGTCTGCATTACAATATAGTGTCATTGGTCCAAATTAAAATAATGATCATGGTGCTATTTTTTTTTGTACACAACCCTGATATTGCAGGCAAGAGCATAGCATTTTATTATTAAACACAAGTAATCCTAAAGTATCTGAATAACATTACTGATAAAGCATCCAAAACAGAAGAGCCTGCACTTTCCAAACATGCAGTAAAGACTGGAATCTCCGCTGCAGGTGGCTTGGGTCGCCGGATTGGTTCGTCGACATGGTCTTTATTAACGGGGTAAAAGTCACGGATTTTCATATGATAGTTTGGTATGAAAATAAAAACTGACAGGTGGATTGGTGCAGCATCAGCAGCAATGCGGACGTTGTACCGGACCGTTGTGGTGATGAGGGAGCTGAGCCGGAAGGCAAAGCTCTCAATTTACCTGTCGGTCTTCGTTCCAACCCTCACCTATGGTCATGAACTTTAGGTAGTGACCGAAAGGGTGAGATCACGGATACAAGGGGCTGAAATGAGTTTCCTTCGTAGGGTGTCTGGGCTCGGCCTTAGGGTGAGGCGCTCGGACATGCGGAGGGAGCTCGGAGTAGAGCCGTTGCTCCTTCTCGTCGAAAGGAGCCAGTTGAAGTGGTTCGGGCATCTAAGGATGCCTCCTGTTCGTCCTCCTTTGGAGATTTACTGGGCATGGGGTCTCCATGGGAGGAGACCCCGGGGTAGACCCAGAACTCGCTGGAGGGACTACATGTCCAGTCTGGCCTGGGGACGTCTCCAGGAGGAGCTGGAGGGCGTTGCTGGGGAGAGGGACGTCTGGAGTGCCCTACTTTGCTTGCTGCCACCACGACCCGACCCCAGAGAAGCGGCTGATAATGAATGAATAAATAAAAACTTTCAGGTTTATTTACATTTTTTCCGCAATTGTACTTGGCCAATTACCCCTCTGCTGATCCGGGGAGGGCTGCAGACTACCACATGCCTCCTCCGATACACGTGGAGTCACCAGCCGCTTCTTTTCACCTGGCGGTGAGGAGTTTCGCCAGGAGCGCGTGGGAGGATCACGCTATTCCTCCCAGTAGCCTGCCTACCCCCCCCCCCCGAACAGGCGCCAGGACCAACCAGAGGAGGCGCTAGTGCAGCGACAAGGACACACACACCCACATCCGGCTTCCCACCCGCAGACACGGTGTACCAAGCCGGAGGTAACGCAGGGATTCGAACCGCCGATCCCGTGTTGGTATGCAACGGAATGGACCGCTACGCCATCCGGACGCCCCGGGTTTATTTCCATCTTAACATCCACAGATAACCCTCCGTATGGAGTCCTATGAGCAAACGGCCCTTTAACTAAGCTTGACCAAAACACAAACGATGTATTTAAGAGCCCCGCCTCGTGCAAGAAGCAGCCCGGGTGGAAAACTCGTCATAAACGCGGCAGAAGTGTAACTGAAACGACGACCCGGGCTCCGTCCGGGACGCGCGGCAGGGGAACGGCGTCAGCGGTTCCGGCGGAGGGATACGAGAAGCGACGCCGCCGCGGTGCTGCGGCTTCGGCAAAGCAAAAATGTCCGCCTAAGGGAAACTCGTAAGTCACATATATAGAGGCTCTTTTTCCAGGTGTCGCCGCGTTTAACCGCTATTCCCCCCCTTTTTCCCGAGGCGCGTTACAGGAACACGAGGCTTCTGTCGCCGCACCCGATCGCCCTAGTCGGGATTTAATTCGGATAAAGGTAAAAAAAAAAAAATACCGCCGGGAGTTTGGACCGCTGAGAGAAGTTGGGAGTTTTAAGGAAAGAGACCCATCGCGACGCGGAGCCGCGGCGCGAGGCTCTCCGCTCGCCGTATCTGAGCGCGCGCGCGCCTCAAACGGCACTTGTTGTTTTAGACGCGCGACTCGCGGCTCGCCGTCTCTCGCGCCGTAACGCCTGCGCCGACCCAACGGCGCTGCGGTCGCTCCGGCCAGTCACTGCCGAGCTGGAACCCGAGCCCTGCTCTTTACCCCCGGCTACACGGATAACGTCGGTTCGGCCGTACGCCAGGCTAACCGCAGCTAGCGTCGCTCAACGTTACGCTTGCGCGATGTGCCGTCGTAAAGCCGCTCCGGCGGAGCGCGAGCGGAGCCCGTGGTGCTGTAGTCGCGTCGTTACAGCGCGCCGCCAAGTAACGGGACGTTACAGCGAGACACGGTCACCGGAAACAGCCGAGCCGGTTGTAGCGGTGCACTGATAAGTAACGGAACGTTACAGCGAGACATGGTCACCGGAAACAGCTGAGCTGCTAAGTAACGGGACGTTACAGCGAGACATGGTCACCGGAAACAGCCGAGCCGGTTGTAGCGGCGCGCTGCTAAGTAACGGGACGTTACAGCGAGACATGGTCACCGGAAACAGCCGAGCCGGTTGTAGCGGCGCGCCGCTAAGTAACGGAACGTTACCTTATTTACGTTAGTAACGCGACGCCGGAGGTCCCGGTGGTAATGACCCCTAACATCCACCCAACATCAAGTAACATCATGAAATCTTAACTTGACGGCTCTTTTGCCATAGCTGGACTCACTACTTATTACAGTCAGACACCAAGCAACAGTGTCTCCTGGCCAGGCCACCGTTGCTTGGGATGTTTTATGTAGGATTTAGTTTAAATACTTGCGAGAGTGTTAAACGAGTTTACTGCCTGATTTTATGTGTTGTGCTCTTATACCGTTACTTGTCTGTTTGTTCGGCTGCGTCTGTGTTTGTCTACCTGTCCAGCTTTCCTCAAATGATCTTTCATGGATGTGGTAATACTGTTATTTTCTCCACCGATCATAATCTTCGCTCTGCTCCACAGCCAACTTAAAGTTGGAGCTCCACCGTGGCGGTCTTTATTCAAACATCCTTTTAAATATTTGTAGTGAGCCAGTAATTGAGGAAACACTGAAAATCCCTGACAAAAGTACCCTGATGAGTTTGTGCTCTCCTCAGGTTTTTCGATCGCCAGGATGAATCCTCAACAGCGGATTGCCGCTATTGGAACAGACAAGGAATTAAGTGACTTGCTGGATTTTAGTGCGGTAGGATGGCTGTTTTTCAGTTTTACGTTTGTGATGTGTTGTTCTGATGGCTTAAAGTGATCTTTTTAACAACCAGGCTATTGAGTTTGTTGATTTCGGGGCAGGTGTTAGGCTGTTTACAGCAAACAAAATCCTATGAACTGATATTTACAGCTATTCATTGTTACGAGAGTGGATTACTTTAACATTATTTTCTATTGACGTTGATGGTGTGAATTCATGTCTTGTATTGCTGAGATATTGTGCTGACTTTAATTCTAAAAATTGTTTTTCCTTTATAGATGTTTTCTCCACCGGTAAGCGGGGGGAAAAACAGGCCTACCACCCTCGGAAGCAGTCAGTTCAGTGCATCAGGTAGGTCTACAAACCTACGTTGATAAACACTGTGCTGGTTAGTCTGTCTTCATCGCTCTGTGTGTTGCATATATAACTCCACTCTTTGGTTTTGACATTGTTGACTATTGCCATTGCTTCTTGGAGTGGGTCTGGGTTAACTTCCTACCAAGGGGGACGGAGGAATGGGGCTTGATTTCAAACCGAGCGTGTTATGCGTTTCCCACCTCTGTGTGATGCTTGTCTGCTCAGTGCACATCTGGTGCTTGAAACATGAGCTCTCCACCTGGAATTGCGGCAGAGTACTGTGGTAAAGATGCTGAACAAAGAGCGGTTTAGGCCTACTGGAGACATTTGTGAAATGTTTATTGAT